>NC_059223.1:2139903-2364329 GCF_020615455.1 Coregonus clupeaformis | reverse complement strand
TGCAGGGAGGACAGGTGGGAGGAAGGTTAGACTGCAGGGCAGACAGGTGAGAGGAAGGTTAGACTGCATGGCAGACAGGTGGGAGGAAGGTTAGACTGCATGGCAGACAGGTGAGAGGAAGGTTAGACTGCATGGCAGACAGGTGGGAGGAAGGTTAGACTGCAGGGCAGACAGGTGAGAGGAAGGTTAGACTGCAGGGCAGACAGGTGGGAGGAAGGTTAGACTGCAGGGCAGACAGGTGGGAGGAAGGTTAGACTGCAGGGCAGACAGGTGGGAGGAAGGTTAGACTGCAGGGCAGACAGGTGAGAGGAAGGTTAGACTGCAGGGCAGACAGGTGTGAGGAAGGTTAGACTGCAGAGCAGACAGGTGGGAGGAAGGTTAGACTGCAGGGCAGACAGGTGGGAGGAAGGTTAGACTGCAGGGCAGACAGGTGTGAGGAAGGTTAGACTGCAGAGCAGACAGGTGGGAGGAAGGTTAGACTGCAGGGCAGACAGGTGAGAGGAAGGTTAGACTGCAGAGCAGACAGGTGGGAGGAAGGTTAGACTGCAGGGCAGACAGGTGAGAGGAAGGTTAGACTGCAGGGCAGACAGGTGTGAGGAAGGTTAGACTGCAGAGCAGACAGGTGGGAGGAAGGTTAGACTGCAGGGCAGACAGGTGGGAGGAAGGTTAGACTGCAGGGCAGACAGGTGTGAGGAAGGTTAGACTGCAGAGCAGACAGGTGGGAGGAAGGTTAGACTGCAGGGCAGACAGGTGGGAGGAAGGTTAGACTGCAGGGCAGACAGGTGGGAGGAAGGTTAGACTGCAGGGAGGACAGGTGGGAGGAAGGTTAGACTGCAGGGCGGACAGGTGGGAGGAAGGTTAGACTGCAGGGCAGACAGGTGGGAGGAAGGTTATGGTGAATGGCTGTCCTCTGATGTACAACATTAAGTTAATGTTGTTAACCCATCATTAATCCACTTATACCCCAAACAATAGCTGTTAGGCCTTACCATAATACCATACCAAGTACCATAGCCAAGACCTTCCAGACCACACACTGTACTGTGGGTATTATTCATATAAATGATTTGAACATACAGTATGTACACATTATACACACTCACCTTGAATAAATCAATGTAAAACTCAAATGTATGCCAGAAGGCTCTGTCAGTGCTGTGAGCCAGCGTTTGATTGATTTGCAAGTGATGTTTTGCCAATTCCCTAATGTGATGTGAATTACAAAAGGGGAAACAGTTCAATGGCCCTCTCTGGAGATCTGTTCCTGTGGCTGACCAACGATAACGTTTAACAGGTGTGTTTCAGTTTGTTATTGTCAGTCAGCATATTTGACTGTGTGACTAACAATAATGTCTATTCACTTCAGCTTTACCTCCCTCTGCTAGTCAGCTGAGTGGAGAGGAGGAACAGGTGGGTGTGGTTGTATTCTCTCTCACTCACTCACTCACTCACTCACTCACTCACTCACTCACTCACTCACTCACTCACTCACTCACTCACTCACTCACTCACTCACTCACTCACTCACTCACTCACTCACTCACTCACTCACTCACTCACTCACTCACTCACTCACTCACTCACTCACTCACCACCTCACTCACTCACTCACCACTCACTCACTCACTCACTCACTCACTCACTCACTCACTCACTCACTCACTCACTCACTCACTCACTCACTCACTCACTCACTCACTCACTCACCACCACTCACTCACTCACTCACTCACTCACTCACTCACTCACTCACTCACTCACTCACTCACTCACACACTCACTCACCACTCACTCACTCACTCACTCACTCACTCACTCACCACTCACTCACTCACTCACTCACTCACTCACTCACTCACTCACTCACCACTCACCACCACTCACTCACTCACTCACCACTCACTCACTCACTCACTCACTCACTCACTCACTCACTCACTCACCACTCACTCACTCACTCACTCACTCACTCACTCACTCACTCACACACACACACACACACACACACACACACACACACACACACACACACACACACACACACACACACACACACACACACACACACACACACACACACACACACACACACACACACACACACACACACACACACACACACACACACACACACACACACACACACACACACACACACACACACACACACACACACACACACACACACACACACACACACACACACACACACACACACACACACACACACACACACACACACACACACACACACACACACACACACACACACACACACACACACACACACACACACACACACACACACACACACACACTGACATTCATGGTGAGACACACACACAGATACAGGTCAGGTTTGGTTTGGGGCTGTTTGTGCACAGCTGAAATGACATTACAACGCCTACAGTGAGAAAGTCCTGGCAGGTTGTACCTTCAGGGAGGAGAGGAAGACTGGAAGAGGGGAGGAGAGGAGGAGAGAGGGAAGAGGGGAGGAGGAGGAGAGGAGAGGAGGACTAGAAGAGGGGAGGAGGAGGAGAGAGGGAAGAGGGGAGGAGAGGAGGAGAGAGGGAAGAGGGGAGGAGAGGAGGAGAGAGGGGAGAAGAGGAGAGGAGGAGTAGAAGAGAGGAGGAGGAGGAGAGAGGGAAGAGGGGAGAAGAGGAGAGGAGGAGTGGAAGAGGGGAGGAGGAGGAGGAGTGGAAGGGTGTGGCGACCTCCAGGCTTGTGTAACCTGTGGTTTGTACCATGTCGACATGACAGAACAGAGCATACAGCTGGAACCACCTCATCATTATTGTGGTATGAGGTACAGTATCTCACATTTCATCAGACTAACCCTACCTTCTCTTCACCTCACACACACACACACACACACACACCCCTTCGCACCTCCACCCCGTACACACACTCCTTCATCCCAAAAACCCACACCAGCAACCCCCACTCCCCTCCTTTTCACACTGTCTCCCCTCCCAGCTTTCACAACCGACCAGAAATTACACGCTGTTGTCTTTCATTTGTAGAAAGTATGCTTGGCTGCCTCTGGCTAGAGCAGACAGCTAGTGATAATAAGGTCAATATATATTAATTATAGCATCACTTGATGCACCAGACAGCAGAATCCTTGTGTGTCTGTGGCAGTGTTCATCTCCACGGGGCTGGAGAGCTGAGGAATGATATGTGGGTTGTAGTATATGGAAGCTGGCCCCGCCTCCTCCACAAGGTTCTGAGGCTAACGAGATGACTCATCTCTTATGCATGGTCCGGGTTCCTCCGTGATTTAACTAATCATCATCACTCTTTTATCTAGCGCTTGTCAGGGGACCTGCAGAACTAGCTTTCATTGCTTGCCAGCGCTACATAATTAATGCTCTCTGTGTCATCAAACTTTTTCTTCTTTCTCTCTCCTCCCCTTAACTCTCCTAAATGTTCGCAGAGAGGACAAGATGGTTGTTGGGTTTCGCTGGGTTTTTATTCCTCTGTGACTGAGCGTGTTGATTTTTGCTGGCTGTGAATGTGACATAAATGGGCTGTGGTGTTGGGGTGGGCAGGATTTATACACATACTGAGTATTCATAGATAGATATGGGGCGCACACACACACACACTCACACACACTCACACACACACACACACACATTCACACACACTCACACACACTCACACACATACACACACACACGCACACACACACATGCACGCACACAAGGATAATCAAACACATAGTCACACCCACGCCCAGTCACACGGTGTTACCAGATATGTGAATGTGTTCATGTCGTTCCTGAGATATGTTACTGTTGCATTCATTGAACAGTATATGTGGATGCACATGTTTATGTGTGAGGACACACCTCCTTTCTCTTCCTGGCCTCTCTGCAGTGCCCCTCCCTCTCCTTCCCTCCCCTCTGCATTCACACTTCTTCAAATGAAGGCCAGGCTGCACTTTGGCCCTCACATTTGTCCAGCAGCTTTGCCACCACACCACACTGGCCGCCAGGAGACGGATAGCATTACGGTGACAAATCAATTTTTTCCACTTGATGTTTTCTCTCCGTCCAAACAGTCCCTTTCAGTGGTTTTATGAGAGGGATTACCCATAATCCTCAGAGTCATCTGGACGCCTGCAGTCTCTGTCCCTCAGTCCTCCGGGCTCCCATGGTGCCGAGTGGCTGGGCAACTTCCTCAGCAGCCAGCCAATTAGCTGTCCTAATGGAGATTAGTATGGCAACGACATCGTAATCACACTACAGATTGCTTCACATCTTAGTCCGGGGCCATTGCTGGAAATAAGAGCTTGTTATTGGACACTTGTTAGACAGATAAATAAGACATTTTGGTTAATTACAAACACACACAATCACACTCAGACGCACGCACGCGCACATGCGCAAGCAAACACACACACACACACACACATACACATCCCTAGGGAGTAATATAAAGACATGGTCCAGTTCAGTATTGAATATGAATGTATTTCTATTGACAGTACTGTAATGGATTGGGGTTATAATGTGTTATTTTTTATTGACAGTACTGTAATGGATTGGGGTTATAATGTGTTATTTCTATTGACAGTACTGTAATGGATTGGTGTTATAATGTGTTATTTTTTATTGACAGTACCGTAATGGATTGGGGTTATAATGTGTTATTTCTATTGACAGTACCATAATGGATTGGAGTTATAATGTGTTATTTCTATTGACAGTACCATAATGGATTGGAGTTATAATGTGTTATTTCTTATTGACAGTACTGTAATGGATTGGGGTTATAATGTGTTATTTCTTATTGACAGTACTGTAATGGATTGGGGTTATAATGTGTTATTTCTATTGACAGTACTGTAATGGATTGGGGTTATAATGTGCCAGTTGGTAGGGGCATAATTGTTCTGGATAGTTCCGAGCTGTATTGCTGACAGACAGTGAGCTGCTCTTTGGCTCCAGTTTGGGGCTGGATGCTCAGGCTGTTAGGAGGGCTGTCAGCGGAGGGACAATAGAACGGTAGACTGGAGCCCTTCTCCCTGCAGGAGCACACATTTTCCCTGTCAGAAAGAGAACAACTTCATCCGCCTCGGGCCCTGACAATACACTCTTAATGGCTATGTCTTCTGGCCCTGGCCTGTGGGAAAATCTCACATTCGGCCATGCATGAGTGAGTCTGCAATTGGGATTTATGAAATGTGAGGAAAAATACTGAATGATACTGACGACTTTCAATGGAGCTGTGGAGCTGATTTGGATATTAATGGTTTGGTAATAATTCTGAGTGGAACAGGTGACTGTCTAGGAATCTGAAAAGGAACAAAATGTCATAAGGGAACCAATCTGTTGAAGTCACTCTCCAAGGGGAGAGACTAATGCCCCATGCACTCAATTGAGACGGCTGTGTGTCGAGGCACAAGCTGAAATGGAATTAAGAGAACACGGAAATGTTTACCGAGAGGTTGGTTTAGGCAGCGATGTCTGTGTGGACTCAACAAAAATTAATTTGCTAACTTCCAAATGTAGTCCATGATTAATGAGAGGTTAATTTCATGGTCGGAGCGTCAATTTCCTCTCCGAAAATTAGATCTATTCCCCGATGCTAGCAGACTGGTTAAATATTTAAATGTTTTGAAACTTTTGGGAACTTACATGATACATCTTTCCACCACACATTGCTCTCGCTCTTTCTCTCTCAACCCGAGGGAGGGTGAGGGAAGAGGAGGGGGGAACGGTTTCTGGATCAGGTTGCATCCTGTTAATATTAAATACAGTGCCTTCAGAAAGTATTCACACCCCTTGACTTTTTCTACATTTTGTTGTGTTACAACCTGAATTTAAAATGGATTACATGTGGATGTTTTTGTTACTGGCCTACACATAAGACCCCATAAGGTCAAAGTGGAATTATGTTTTTCAACATTTTTACTAAATCATTTAAAATCTAAAGCTGAAATGTCTTGAGTCGATGAGTATTCAACCCCTTCGTTATGGCAAGGCAAAATAAGTTCAGGAGTAA
Source organism: Coregonus clupeaformis (assembly GCF_020615455.1). Taxonomy (NCBI): domain Eukaryota; kingdom Metazoa; phylum Chordata; class Actinopteri; order Salmoniformes; family Salmonidae; genus Coregonus; species Coregonus clupeaformis. The sequence continues at coordinate 2,358,317 of NC_059223.1, read as the reverse complement.
AAGGTTGCTTAACAAGTCACATAATAAGTTGCATGGACTCACTGTCTGTGCAATAATAGTGTTTAACATGATTTTTGAATGACTATCTCATCTCTGTATCCCACACATACAATTATCTGTAAGATCCCTCAGTCGAGCAGTGAATTTCAAACACAGATTCAACCACAAAGACCTGTTGGTAGATAGGTAAAAAAACATCACTGCTCTGGAGGAGATCTGCATGGAGGAATGGGCCAAAATACCAGCAACAGTGTGTGAAAACCTTGTGAAGACTTACAGAAAACGTTTGACCTGTGTCATTGCCAACAAAGGGTATATAACAAAGTATTGAGAAACTTTTGTTATTGACCAAATACTTATTTTCCACCATAATTTGCTAATAAATTCATTAAAAATCCTACAATGTGATTTTCTGGATTTTTTTTCTCATTTTGTCTGTCATAGTTGACGTGTACCTATGATGAAAATTACAGGCCTCTCTCATCTTTTTAAGTGGGAGAACTTGCACAATTGGTGGCTGACTAAATACTTTTTTCCCCCACTGTATAAATATATATTTTCACTTTGTCATTATGTGGTAGCATGTGTAGATGGGTGAGGGAAAAAAACAATTCAATACATTTTGAATTCAGGCTGTAACAACAAAATGTGGAATAAGTCAAGGGGTATGAATACTTTCTGAAGGCATGTGGTGTAGCGAACAAAAAAAATACACGGTTAATTAAGTGGAACCACTGACATGTTCATGACTTCCCCTCTTCGCAGGTGGAGGAAATATGGAGGACTGTTGTTACACCCCAGACTACAGGTCCAAAGTAAACAGGAGGATAAGTGTGCCGGCCTGGTGAGAGTAACACCATGAATGAAACGTTTCAGTATGACTGGGGGAGAATAAGTTCATACTGAACGAGGTGCCTGGTTACAGAAGGGACACAGGAATAAAAACACGTAATAACTCAATAACTTCCTGTTTTAACCACCAATAAGATCCAAGACACTGATCCTCTAATCGTCAACAGGAGGGCCCCACAGGGGTGTGAGCCCCCTCATGTACTCACTGTTCACCCATGACTGCATGGACACGCACGTCACCAACTCAATCATCAAGTTTGCTGACAACACAACAGTGGTAGGCCAGATTACCAACAACAACGAGACAGCCTACAGGGTAGAAAGTGAGAGCCCTGGTGGAGTGGTGACAGGAGAATAACCTCTCCCTCAACGTCAACAAAATGAAGGAGATGATCGTGGACTACAGGAGACAGCAGAGAGAGCACACCCCCATCCACATCAACAGGCCCACAGTGGAGAGGGTCAAAACTTCAAATTTCTCTGCATGCACATCACTGACGACCTGAGATGGTCTCTTCACACCGACAGCGTGGTGAAGAAGGCACAACAGCGCCTCTTCAACCTCAGAAGGCTAAAGAAATTTGGCTTGGCCCCTAAGACCCTCACGAACTCCTATAGATACAATATCGAGAGCATTCTGTCAGGCTGTATCAACGCCTGGTATGGCAACCGCACCGCCCGCAACAGCAGGGCTCTCTAGAGGGTGGTGCGGTCAGCTCAATGCATCACACTGCCTGCCCTCGAGGACAACTACAGCAACCGGTGTCACAGGAAGGCCTAGAAGATCATCAAGGACCTCACCCCGCTACCATCTAGAAGGCTGTGACAGTACAGGTGCATCAAAGCTTGGACCGAGAGACTGAAAAACAGCTTCTATCTCCAGGCCGTCAGACTGTTAAACAGTTATCACTAGCCGGCCTCCACCGGTACCCTGCCCTGAACCTTAGATACTGTCACTAGCCGGCTACCACCCAGTACTCTACCCTGCACCTTAGAGACTGCTGCCCTATGTACATAGAGTCATTGAACAATGGTCACTTTAATAATATTTACATACTGTTTTACCCACTTTTTATGTATATACTGTATTCTAGTCATGGCTCATCCTATATAACTACTGCTGTGCACGACTTTTATACTCATATACTGTCCATACTGTCTATACACACCATTCACATATGTGACTCGTTTCAGGAAACTAGGCGTATGTAGCACGTCACTACTTCACAGGAGAGGCATTTGAACTTAAACAGTCATTTCTTTATCAAAATGCGTTTTCTTTGGCAGAAATGCCTTCTGGAACATGTGAACTTTCATGTACTTTAATAACAAGCTTGTATTCCATCAGTAAATATGAATAAAATTGTTAAATTACGAGCCTAGTTGGTTTAGCCACGGAAAAAGACAGGAACCTTCCCGCTAGCCATGATTGGCTAAGATAATGGCTGGGCTGGACATGACGGGAGATGAGTTTGGATTGGTCTGCCATGTAGCATGCATCTGTCTATAACGTGAGCTGCTCAGTATGTGTTGATAGTCCTTTCTACCGCGTCATTATTGAAAGATATAATGTTAGCCATCGAGAACTACAAAAGTTTAGCTACTTTTCTCAACAACATTGACCCCCTGAATTTAGCAGGCGCTTTTGACAGATCAGTTGGAAAATGGGATGGGCTACTTTCTGCACACGCTATGGTCAGTGTGAACCTGAGTGACTTGACAAAACGCTGGCCAAACAAGATGTAGCTACAAACAAAACAGAGTTAAATGGTTCCAGTCAGTCGTGAGGCGATCATCCATGTATACTGGTAAGAGTCTAGCTACAGTGCATTCGGAAAGTATTCAGACCCCTTGACTTTTTCCACATTTTGTTACGTTACAACCTTATTCTAAAATTGATTAAATAAAAAAATGTTCTCATTAATCTACACACAATACCCCATAATGACAAAGTGAAAACAGGTTTTTAGAATTTTTTGCAAATGTATTAATAATAAAAAACAGAAATACCTTATTTACAAAAGTATTCAGACCCTTTGCTATAGAAATTGAGCTCAGGTGCATCCTGTTTCCATTGGTCATCCTTGACATGTTTCTACAACTTGATTAGAGTCCACCTGTGGTAAATTCAATTAATTGGACATGATTTGGAAAGGCACACACCTGTATGTCAGAGCAAAAACCAAGGTCGAAGGAACTGTCCGTAGAGCTCCGAGACAGGATTGTGTCGAGGCACAGATCTGGGGAACAGTACCACATTTTTTTTGCAGCAAGGTCAACAATAACACAGTGGCCTCCATCATTCTTAAATGGAAGAAGTTTGGAACCACCAAGACTCTTCCTAGACCTGGCCGCCCAGCCAAACTGAGCAATCGGGGGAGAAGGGCCTTGGTCAGGGAGGTGACCAAGAACCCGATGGTCACTCTGACAGAGCTCCAGAGTTCCTCTGTGAAGATGGGAGAACCTTCCAGAAGGACAACTATCTCTGCAGCACTCCACCAATCAGATCTTTATGGTAGAGTGGCCAGACGGAAGCCACTCCTCAGTAAAAAGCACATGACAGCCCGCTTGGAGTTTGCCAAATGGCACCTAAAGACTCTCAGACCATGAGAAACAAGATTCTCTGGTCTGATGAAACCAAGATTGAACTCTTTGACCTGAATGCCAAGTGTCACGTCTGGAGGAACTGGCACCATCCCTACGGTGAAGCATGGTGGTGGCAGCATCATGCTGTGGGGATTATCTTCAGCGGCGGGGACTGGGAGACTAGTCAGGATCGAGGGAAAGATGAACGGAGCAAAGTACAGAGAGATCCTTGATGAAAAGCTGCTCCAGAGTGCTCAGGACCTCAGACTAGGGCAAAGGTTCACCTTTCAACAGGACAACGACCATAAGCACACAGCCAAGACAACGCAGGAGTTGCTTTGGGACAAGTCTCTGAATGTCTTTGAGTGGCCCAGCCAGAGCCCGGACTTGAACCCGATCAAACATCTCTGGAGAGAACTGAAAATAGCTGTGCATCGACGCTTCCCATCCAACCTGACAGAGCTTCAGAGGATCTGTATTTGGGGAGTTTCTCCCAGAGAAGAGTGGGAGAAACTCCCCAAATACAGGTGTCCCAAGCTTGTTGCATCATACCCAAGAAGACTCGAGGCTGTAATCACTGCCAAAGGTGCTTCAACAAAGTACTGAGTAAAAGGTCTGAATACAAAAATGTCTAAAAACCAGTTTTTGCTTTGTCATTATGGGGTATTGTGTGTAGATTCATGAAAAAAACTAAACAATTTAATCCAGTTTAGAATAAGGTTGTAACGTAACAAAATGTGGAAAAAGTCAAGGGGTCTGAATACTTTCCGAATGCACTGTACATTTTCAGATATTATACATTTCTAATTTAGTTAAAGCGTACTGTTAGCTAGCTAGCTAAGGTTAGCTTGCTGGCTCGCTAGCTAATGTTACATGTGTGATCTGTGTAGTGATATTATTCGAATCAGAAGATCATTTGCATTGCTTGTTATAGCCTAATGTTAGCTAGCTAACATTGAACCTAGTTGGTTAGCTCTTTAGCTACCTGCAGATTCATACTACAGCTATGACAATGTTTGTATTGGAAGTAGTATGAGTTGGGATTTTGCTGGTTCATTGTTTAGCTAGTTAGCTAACTAGCTACATGTCTAAACAAAAGACTCCACTTTCGCCAGATGATTACATGACCCATGAAGTTAGCCAGGTGTGTCTGGGGGTGATTACGGCCATCTATTGTATTGCTGGGGGCTGGTTATAGCATTTCCTTCACATGACCCATCAATTTAGACAAGTGTGTCGGGTAAGCGTCATCTAATAATGATAAAATATTTATACAATATGTTTATCTGGACACTTTCTGTTTCTGATATTGCTACTATGCAAGTAACCATTTCACTGTACCGTTTACACCTTCTGTATCCTGTGCATGTGATAAATAAACTTTGATTTGATTTGATATAGTGTGTGTTTACCAGAGACGGTCATGTGAAGAAGAACAAGACCTGCACCAAAGTCAGATTCGGATATAGGCCAAGGACTAGATGAAGTGTATTTTTACCTGGAGTTTTTCCTTATAGTAGGCTACTACTTTTACCACTTTCAGTCTTGAAATCTTTGGTTGTTTACTAAACTACTCACTTTGTTTAGCACATGGCCTCGCATGTGAATCCTTAAAGAGATGGGTGGGGATAAGGCTTAAGAGGGTGTGAACAATGCTGAATGGGAGTAGACAAAGAAGAACTCTCCAGTAGGTGTACCAAAACATTCAAGGGCCATTTTCTCAAAAGTAGGGTAACAAGTTTATCAACTTTCAAAGCAGAATGACTTTCCCATTGTCCCTCAACTACAGTGTATGATAGACCATTTTCTAGCTCCGAGTCTGTACTTTTATCCAATGTTAAAAACATATATATATATATTCCATATGTGTTATTTCATAGTTTTGATGTCTTCACTATTATTCTACAATGTAGAAAATAGTAAAGATAAAGAAAAACCCTTGAATGAGTAGGTGTGTCCAAACTTTTGACTGCTACTGTATACAGTTGAAGTCTGAAGTTTGCATACACTTAGCTTGGAGTCATTAAAACTTGTTTTTCAACCACTCCACAAATTTCTTGTTAACAAACTATAGTTTTGGCAAGTCGGTTAGGACATCTACTTTGTGCATGACACAAATAACTTTTCCAACAATTGTTTACAGACAGATTATTTCACTTATAATTCACTGTATCACAATTCCAGAAAATCAAAAGAAATCAACCAAGATCTCAGAAAATAAATTGTAGACCTCCACAAGTCTGGTTCATCCTTGGGAGCAATTTCCAAATGCCTGAAGGTACCATGTTCATCTGTACAAACAATAGTACGCAAGTATAAACACCATGGACCAAGCAGCCGTCATACTGCTCAGGAAGGAGACGCGTTCCGTCTCCTAGAGATGAACGTACTTTGGAGCGAAAAGTGCAAATCAATCCCAGAACAACAGCAAAGGGCCTTGTTAAGATGCTGGAGGAAACAGGTACAAAAATAGATGTCCTAACCGACTTGCCATAACTATAGTTTGTTAACAAGACATTTGTGGAGTGGTTGAAAAAGGAGGTTTAATCACTCCAAACTAAGTGTATGTAAACTTCCGACTTCAACTGTATATTCCAGACTCTGACATTGCTCATTCTGACATGTCTTAATTTCTTGTTCTTTTTGTACTTTTGGACTAAGTGTGAATTGTTACTGTATTGCTAGATATTACTGCACTGTTGGAGCTAGATACATAAGCATTTTGCTGCACCTGCTATAACATCTGCAAAACTGTGTACGCGACCAATAAACTTTGTTTTGATTTGACACCATGCACCCACCTAGCTTGCATGACTGCAGCTGAATTGTGCTTGCATAGCCGTTTATGTAAACTAGGAAAGTCACCATTAACACACAGTTTATGTGGCCTATGGAACACATCAATGGCAATCAACAATCTTCATGTTGATAACACTATGACTAACCAACTGAAACATGAAACCCCAATAGAGATTCTACTGAATGACTATTCGAATTCCTAATTCTATGGAAACCACCATCTGAAAAAGTGGCACTATTGTCTAACTCTAGTGTAGACATGAGGCCTGCTGTGGCATGCCATAGGATGTGTCCTCCCTCTCTACAACACGCAAGAGGTGTCACACACAAACACACACACACACAAACACACACACACACACACCCACACACACACACACACATTCACACACACACACACACACAGCTTCAGAAAAGTCATCTGGTGGTGCAGCAGGGCATGTCTAAACCAATGCTGTGAGAAAAGCCAGCACTTCTGAGGCCAACAACAGTCAAAAAGTCCCAGAGCTCTTCTAACAGAAGTAACGCCCGCAGGCACAGTGACGCCCCAATGTCACGTGTTCCACAGTCCTTAACCCTAACTCAAAACTAACCCCAACTGGACAGTGCCTTGCAAAAGTATTCATCCCCCTTGGTGTTTTTCCTATTTTGTCGGATTACAACCTGTAATTTAAATGGATTTTTATTTGGATTTCATGTAATGGACATACACAAAATAGTCCAAATCGGTGAAGTGAAATGAAAATAATTCAAAAAAATAAATCACGGAAAAGTGGTGCGTGCATATGTATTCACCCCCTTTGCTATGAAGCCCCTAAATAAGATCTGGTGCAACCAATGACCTTCAGAAGTCACATAATTAGTTAAATAAAGTCCACCTGTGTGCAATCTAAGTGTCACATGATCTCAGTATATATACACCTGTTCTGAAAGGCCCCAGGGTCTCTAACACCACTAAGCAAGGGGAACCACCAAGCAAGCGGCACCATGAAGACCAAGGAGCCCTCCAAACAGGTCAGGGACAAAGTTGTGGAGAAGTACAGATCAGGGTTGGGCAAAAAAAAAATATCAGAAACTTTGAACATCCTACGGAGTACCATTAAATTCATTATTAAAAAATGGAAAGAATATGGCACCACAACAAACCTGCCAAGAGAGGGCCGCCCACCAAAACTCACGGACCAGGCAAGGAGGGCATTAATCAGAGAGGCAACAAAGAGACCAAACATAACCCTGAAGGAGCTGCAAAGCTCCACAGCGGAGATTGGCGTATCTGTCCATAGGACCACCTTAAGCCGTACACTCCACAGAGCTGGGCTTTATGGAAGAGTGGCCAGAAAAAAGCCATTGCTTAAAGAAAAAAAAACAAGCAAACACGTTTGGTAGAAGGTACTCTGGTCAGATGAGACTAAAATTGAGCTTTTTGGCCATCAAGGAAAACGCTATGTCTGGCGCAAACCCAACACCTCTCATCACCCTGAGAACACCATCCCCACAGTGAAGCATGGTGGTGGCAGCATCATGCTGTGGGGATGTTTTTCATCGGCAGGGACTGGGAAACCAGCAGGACAATGACCCTAAGCATACTGCTAAAGCAACACTCGAGTGGTTTAAGGGGAAACATTTAAATGTCTTGGAATGGCCTAGTCAAAGCCCAGACCTCAATCCAATTGAGAATCTGTGGTATGACTTAAAGATAGCTGTACACCAGCGGAACCCATCCAACTTGAAGGAGCTGGAGCAGTTTTGCCTTGAAGAATGGGCATAAATCCCAGTGGCTAGATGTGCCAAGCTTGTAGAGACATACCCCAAGAGACTTGCAGCTGTAATTGCTGCAAAAGGTGGCTCTACAACAAAATAGGTGGGTGAATACCTTCGCAAGCCAATGTAGGTACAGTAGTGTACATCCTGGTTTATCTGTGTGTCTGGGGCTAAACATGTCTGTTGCAACTAGGTAAAGTACATATTGTATCTGACCCATGTCTCTCTGGGGTTGTAACGTTTTTCATCAGTGTAGATAGCCATAGCCATGCCCTAAGTTTGAGGACAAATCTGCTTTTTGCCTTTGACATTTAGAGCTTTAGGGTTTCAATTATTCCTCCCACTCTGACAGCACTGATAAAAGAGCAATTAAAGCGTAATTGCTGAGGAGTAGACCGGGGCAAATGAAGACCTGACCATCTTGTAATAAGGAAGTCTGTTTGCTCATATGGAGACATCATTGTGGCACCCATGGATGGTAACACATAGAAAGGTAAGCACACAAACTTTTCTCTCTCTCTCTTTCACACACACACACACACACACACACACAAACACGCTAGCACACACACACAAACAGTCATGTTGGGAGGGCCATAATTCCCTATGCGAAGCGGTCCCTCCAGAGAGCTTATTTATATCCGTTGTCACCTCAGACCAGGGTAGAGCGTTCGGCTCGTAAATCCTGCCATGCTTACCAAGCACAAATTTCCCCTTCATTAGGGATCCACACCCTGTGGAAGCACCAGCCCTGAAATACAGCCCAGTGACTAGAACAGGTTGTAACCTACTAGGAGCAATGCAGCAGACACAACATGTAAAACACACACACACCAGATGGATCCTATTACTAACTTGACCTGATTCTTATTGTGGAATCCTAACTCATTATAACCTATAAATACATATCTTTGTTATTACTATGTAATAATATCACCTCTATATCATTGATAGTAATGATTAAGTATTATTACTTATTCACTGTGTCTATCCTGCATGATCCAGGGGGTGGAGTAATGAACAACATCATTTATGGTAAAGTGTAACATAGTATATGCTTCTTCTCATGCCACACGCTGTACCACGTCAGTAACTGACAGTGGTGCGACGTCCTCTTTCTTCCCCACACCCCATAAAGGTTCCTCTCACATACTGGTGTATGTGAGAGGTAAAACTGTGTGTGTGTGTGTGTGTGTGTGTGTGTGTGTGTGTGTGTGTAACCAGAAGTCCCCACAAGAATAGTAAACAAACATAAATTTGACCAACTAGGGACATTTTGTTAGTCCCCTCAAGGTCAAATGGTATTTCTAGGGGGTTTAGGGTTAAGGTTAGAATTAGTGTTAGGGTTAGAATTAGGTTTAGGGTACAGGTTAGGGTTAGGGAAAATTGAATTTTGAATGGGACTGAATTTTGTGTCCTCACAAGGTTAGTTGTACAAGACTGTGTGTGTGTGTGTGTGTTTGCAAAAGCTGTGTAGGTGTGTGTGTGTCCACGGGGCTAATAGCATGTACCTCTGTGCTTGTCATGAGCGAGAGAGGATGACTGCATTCAGTCAGACAGACAGACCCAGTTGTTAGTCTTAGCTGACAGACAGACAGACACACAGGTCTCTGGGTCCTGGCATCAGTATATGCCTCATATAGCCACTCTCACCTCCCAGTCTCAGCTCTGCGGCTCACCTCCCAGTCTCACCTCCCAGTCTTAGCTCTGCACTGTGGCTCACCTCCCAGTCTCAACTCCCAGTCTCAGCTCTGCACTGTGGCTTACCTCCCAGTCTCACCTCCCAGTCGCACCACTGCACTGTGGCTCACCTCCCAGTCTCCCAGTCTCACCTCCCAGTCTCAGCCCTGAGCCTCGCATCAGCTTTATCTGGCACACTCCCTCTGAAATTCACACCACACACACACACACACACATATATGCTTACATGTACACACACACAAATACACATAAATGTGTGAACACATACACACAGACACACACACACGTAGCCTATTCATATACACTCATACGTACATTCTGTACACATTACACACATGCAAGCGCACACACACACACACACACAAACGAAAAGGTGTGAGCAGGAATCACACAAGTATAATAATGCAATTCCTTCCAACCGACTTACTTGATGTGCTATCAGAGCGGCGAGAAAGCAGCTTGTCAGCACAGGCCGGGGGAACAGCCTGGGGTTAGAGTTGGAGCTGCTCGGCTCCCAGACACTGTCTGGATACAGTGTGACAGGTGAGGCCCTGAGGCTAACGGCAGCACCAGGTAGATGTTTCCACAGAGGCCTGAGGCAAATGCGAATGCAAATGAGATGGGTGAGCATTAGATTAGCTCAGTGCTCAGATGTACTGCTGGAAGCACAGTTTAGTCCATCAACATGGAAAGTTTGTTGCATTGCTATTAGCAGTGGTTAGCTATTAGCTTGTGGCAAACCAGCTGGCTTTAAAAACAAACTTGAGTAGCATGAGTACTCAGTCTAAGGGGACACAGGCATAATAAAGACCATTGGAAAAGGCAATTAATAACAAAGAGGAAAGTCTGTAATTAGCACTCATTAAGAATAAAGATTGGATATATTGTACTTTTTAAACAGTTACTGTTTAGTGGCTTAGATGCTAATGGACCTGAATCTGAAAAATGTCCTATTGCTTTGTGTAGGGGAAGGCAGGGCTGGTTTCCACAGGAGTTGGTTGTCACAGTGCTGTGTTAAAATCAGAACGTTGCTGTGAATTGATGACAAACTTTCAGACGAGGACAAACATGGACCTGTTGGGGTATCCATGAACCAAGATGTTTGTTGTGTAGAGTGAAGAAAGAGGCATGTGCTGTAGGCTATATGATTAACATGTTACACTTTATTAATAGATTCAGCTCGTTTCAAGACTTTTCAACAAAGAAGTTGTATGTGTCATTGCTATCATACATACAGTAAACAAACCATGAATAAACTGAGGCAAATTGAAAAATGTGGCAAATTGAATAATATTACAAAGTATTGTTATGTTTCATATTTCTATAAAAAATATATGATATATTTTCATGTAAGCTTATAAGATAAGTACTGTTATAAAAAACACCAAGTAGGCAAACAGAGGCAAAGTGCTGCATAGCCTCTTGATTTCCTTGAAAGAACATTCAGTATACAGTATATCAATCATCTTACACTAGCGGGTAATTTAATGGCAACAGAAAAGTCAAACCAAGATTTCAGAAGTTAATCAGTGTTAATCTTCCAAATGTCAGAATCATTATCTTAGATCTTCTCTGTCAAACATTTTCTTCAGACTACTCCTTGAATTCCAATCCCTTTTCTTGGCAAACTTGTAGACGCATCCAAAGAGATCGGGAAACATTTTCATAATGTCAACACAATCTGCATCCTCAGTGCTTCAGAGAGAGAGAAAGACAAAATATGAAACCACCTTCAATGGTAAGAAAGTTAATAAAGTTAATGTAATTTTTTTTACAAAACTATGAATATGTCTTACTAGTGCTCATGGAGGTTGCGTATGAAGCGCAACAAACCCAATGTGTTGTCAGGGTAGGCCTTCTTTTTACCATCCAGCTTCTCCATCAACTCAGGCGGTATCTGTGTACACAAATAAATAACAGTAAGTGTTAGTACTACTAGACACTCCACTAGGTTTAATGTAAAGTAAAATTAATAAAATGGCGTCTTGCTCACCTTGGACTTCCACTTTGTGAAGGACCTCCCCTCAGCACACTGGTCCAAAGCATGAAGGAGTTCTGGCTCTGCTTTACGACAGTTCTCTGCTTCCTTCTCGTTACCAATTTTTCGCAAGTACTCCACTCTCCTGAAAAACAACAGTGTACCTTTAAATGCATTCAACCGGGTCAGTGTCAAACAGCGATCACATCGCCATTGGGATAAATCGTCGTTAGAATTGAGCATTGCAACCCATTTGTCACGGTTTCGGCCGAGGCTGCGCCTCCTCCTTGTTCGGGCAGGCTTCGGCGGTCGTCGTCCCCGGAGTACTAGCTGCCACCGTTCGATGTTTCATGTTTGTTTGGTTTTGTCTGTTTGTACACCTGTCCCTTGTTAGTGTTTGATTTTGTTTCCTATTTAGTTATCGTGTGTTGGGTCAGGTGTTATGTGTGATTATTATTGTCAGCTGTTGCCATTGTTGGGTTTTCTCTCTCGTGTTGTTTGTATTCGAGAGTCCGCACTGCGTGCGCCTTTTCTTGTTTTTGCGCACTGTTGGTTGTGTGCGTAATTTGTTCATGCCTCCCGGTCGGGTTGGCTATTTCACCTGTGTGGAGTTACTATTTTTGGATTACTAAAGTCTGTTGACGAACACCCTTGTTCCTGCGCTTGATTCCCTGCACCACATCCACACTCAGCGTTCTGACAGAATCACACATCACACTATGGAATCAGCAGGAGCAACCGCGCCAACGGACATTATGGAGGACCGTCTTCGTGGGCAGGAGGACAGGATCAACCAGATCGGTCACGCCCTGGATCGGGTGATGAACACTCTCCACCGATGGGAGAGCAGCAGGGTACCCACGCCCCCACCTACCGGACCATCCCCATCGGTCAGTCCTCCTGTCTCCCTTCCGGAACCCAGCGGGATTCGGCTCTCGCTCCCGAGGGCGTACGACGGCTCCGCTGCCGGGTGTCAAGGGTTCCTGCTGCAAGTGGAGCTCTACCTCGCCACCGTACACCCGGCGCCCTCGGGACACGAGAGCGTCTCCGCCCTCATCTCCTGTCTCACCGGCAAGGCGTTGGAGTGGGCCAACGCCGAATGGAGGAGAATAGACGCCGCTACTATTACCTATGCGGAGTTCTCCCGCCGCTTCCGTGCCGTGTTTGACCATCCACCAGAAGGGAAGGCGGCGGGGGAGCGTCTGTTCTACCTCCGACAGGGGATGAGGAGCGCACAGGATTTTGCTTTGGAGTTCCGGACTCTAGCGGCAGATGCAGGGTGGAATGAGCGGGCCCTCATAGACCACTTCCGCTGCAGCCTCCGGGAGGACGTCCAGAGAGAGTTGGCGTGCAGGGATACCACGTTGTCGTTTGACCAACTGGTCGACATGGCCATTCGGCTGGACACCCTGCTCGCCACCCGTGGACGTCCCGGGTGGGGGTTGCCCATTCCACCTTCCGGCACCTCCGAGCCGAGCCCTATGGAGCTCGGAGGTGCTGGCGCTAGAGAACGGAGGAGTAGGAACCCGAGGGGGGCCGTTCCCTGCACCAACTGTGGCCGTGGAGGGCACACCGCGGCTAGGTGTTGGGGAAGGTCCCCCGGTGGAGTTGAAGGCAGGCCACGCATTGGGGAGTCCTCCCAGGTGAGTACATTACATTTACATTTTAGTCATTTAGCAGACGCTCTTATCCAGAGCGACTTACAGTTAGTGAATACATATTTTTTTATACTGGCCCCCCGTGGGAATCGAACCCACAACCCTGGCGTTGCAAACGCCATGCTCTATCAACTGAGCTACATCCCGGCCGGCCATTCCCTCCCCTACCCTGGACGACGCTGGGCCAATTGTGCGCCGCCCATGAGTCTCCCGGTCGCGGCCGGCTGCGACAGAGCCTGGATTCGAACCAGGATCTCTAGTGACACAGTTAGCACTGCGATGCAGTGCCTTAGACCACTGCGCCACTCAGGCGCCCTACTTACCCAGAGCTTTCTGTCGTTCACATAACCTTGCCTGTTTGTTTCCCACAGGTTGCACCTCGTTCCCAGCATAAGGCGCTCGTAGATTCAGGCGCAGCTGGGAATTTTGTAGATCGCCAGTTCTGTGTAGAGTTAGGGATTCCTCTCCTTCCCGTTGATAAGCCTTTCCCGGTACATGCCCTAGATAGCCGTCCGTTAGGATCTGGGTTGATTAGGGAGGTCACAGCGCCCCTTAGGATGAAGACGCAGGGGGGTCATGAGGAGACGATTCAGCTCTATCTGATTGACTCTCCTGCGTATCCGGTGGTGCTGGGACTTCCCTGGTTAGTTACCCATGATCCTACTATTTCGTGGCGAGAGAAAGCTCTTAAAGGGTGGTCTGTTCAGTGTGAGGGGCTATGTCTGGGTGTTTCCATAGGGGCGACCTCGGTGTAGAGTCCAAATCAAATGCCCGCACTGCATATTCCCCCCGAGTATGAGGATTTGACACTGGTGTTTAGTAAGACAAGGGCGGCGCAGCTGCCGCCTCATAGACAGGGGGATTGTGCGATAGATCTCCAGTTAGGAGCAGCACTCCCGCGGAGCCATGTGTATCCCTTGTCTCAAGAGGAGAGGAAAGCGATGGAAACTTACATCGCCGAGTCTCTGAGACAGGGATACATACGGGCCTCCACTTCACCCGCTTCCTCAAGCTTCTTTTTTGTGAAGAAAAAAGATGGAGGTTTGCGCCCGTGTATTGATTACCGCGGTCTCAATCAGATTACGGTGAAGTACAGTTATCCACTTCCTCTGATTGCGACTATGACAGAGTCATTACACGGTGCTCAGTTCTTCACAAAATTGGATCTCAGGAGCGCATATAACTTGGTGCGCATTAGAGAGGGCGATGAATGGAAGACAGCATTTAGCACGACCTCCGGTCATTACGAGTATCTCGTCATGCCATATGGGTTAATGAATGCTCCCTCAGTCTTCCAATCCTTTGTAGATGAGATTTTCCGGGACATGCAGGGGCAGGGAGTAGTCGTGTACATAGACGATATTCTGGTGTACAGTTCTACCCGAGCTGAGCATGTAGCCCTGGTGCGCCGAGTGTTGAGGAGACTGTTGGAGCATGACCTATATGTCAAGGCAGAGAAATGCCTGTTCTTTCAGAAGTCGGTCTCCTTTTTGGGTTATCAGTTGTCTGCGTCAGGGGTGAAGATGGAGGTTGACCGGGTGTCAGCTGTGCGTAATTGGCAAACCCCAACCACTGTGAAAGAGGTGCAACAGTTCTTGGGTTTTGCGAATTATTACCGGAGGTTTATCCGGGGTTTTGGACAGGTGGCAGCTCCCATAACGTCTCTGTTGAAGGGGGGTCCGGTGCGCTTGCGGTGGTCAGCTGAGGCGGACAGGGCTTTTGGCAGACTGAAGGACTTGTTTACCTCGGCGCCGGTGTTGGCGCATCCGGATCCCGCTTTACCATTCCAGGTAGAGGTAGACGCGTCCGAGGCCGGTATTGGGGCCGTCCTCTCACAACGGTCTGGCACACCACCTAAGCTCCGCCCCTGTGCCTTTTATTCTAAGAAGCTCAGTCCGGCGGAGCGGAATTATGACGTAGGGGACAGGGAGCTGTTAGCCGTGGTACAGGCCCTAAAGGTGTGGAGGCATTGGCTTGAGGGGGCTCAACACCCTTTCCTCATTTTGACGGACCACCGTAACCTGGAGTACATCCGGGCAGCTAGGAGACTGAATCCTCGCCAGGCCCGCTGGACTATGTTTCTAGCCCGGTTTGTGTTTAAAATCACTTACATCCCTGGGTCCCAGAACGGGAAGGCAGATGCCCTGTCTCGGCGGTATGACACGGAGGAGAGGTCCGTTGAGCCCACTCCCATACTACCAAAGTCTTGTCTGGTGGCACCGGTGGTATGGGAGGTCGATGCAGAGATCGAGCGGGCGTTACGCACCGACCCAAGTCCTCCACAGTGTCCAGTGGGTCGGACGTACGTTCCGCTCGAGGTACGCGATCGCCTCATTTATTGGGCTCATACGTCCCCCTCCTCTGGACATCCAGGTATCCGCCGAACAGTTCACTGCCTTAGCACTAAGTACTGGTGGCCAACGTTAGCCAGGGATGTGAGGGTTTATGTCTCCTCCTGTTCGGTGTGTGCACAGTGTAAGGCGCCCAGACATTTGCCCAGGGGTAAGCTACAACCCCTGCCCGTTCCACAACGACCCTGGTCCCACCTCTCGGTGGACTTTGTTACAGACCTTCCCCCCTCACAGGGGAATACTACCATCCTGGTCGTTGTGGATCGGTTCTCGAAGGCCTGTCGTCTCCTTCCCATGCCGGGTCTCCCTACTGCCCTACAGACCGCTGAGGCTCTGTTTACCCATGTCTTCCGGCATTACGGGGTACCCGAGGATATAGTGTCTGATCGAGGCCCCCAGTTCACCTCCAGAGTGTGGAGAGCCTTTATGGAACGGTTGGGGGGTTTCGGTGAGCCTTACCTCGGGTTACCACCCGGAGAGTAATGGGCAGGTTGAACGTGTCAACCAGGATGTGGGTAGGTTTCTGAGGTCTTATTGCCAGGGCCGGCCGGAGGAGTGGGCGAGATACGTTCCGTGGGCCGAGATGGCGCAGAACTCTCTCCGCCACTCCTCCACCCAACTAACCCCTTTCCAGTGTGTGTTAGGGTACCAGCCGGTTCTGGCACCTTGGCACGGGAGCCAGATCGAGGCCCCTGCGGTGGATGAGTGGGTGCGGCGCTCGGAGGAGACATGGAACGCTGCCCACGTCCATCTGCAGCGGGCCATCCGTCGGCATAAGACGAGCGCCGATCTCCACCACAGTGAGGGGCCTGTATACGCACCTGGAGAT
Organism: Coregonus clupeaformis; assembly: GCF_020615455.1. Classification (NCBI taxonomy): domain Eukaryota; kingdom Metazoa; phylum Chordata; class Actinopteri; order Salmoniformes; family Salmonidae; genus Coregonus; species Coregonus clupeaformis. Next base: position 2,341,802 of record NC_059223.1, on the reverse strand, counting down.
CGAGTCTGGCTCTCGACCAGAAACCTGCCCCTCCGCCTGCCCTGCCGGAAGCTGGGTCGGCGGTTTGTGGGGCCATTCAAAGTCCTGAGGAGGTTGAACGAGGTGTGTTACAGGTTAGAATTGCCTATTGATTACAGGAATATTAACCCCTCGTTCCATGTGTCTCTCCTCAGGCCGGTGGTAGCTGGTCCACTCCAGGATTATGAGATAGAGGAGATTCCTCCGCCCCCGTTGAACATCGAGGGGGCTCCGGCGTACACTGTGAGGTCCATCCTTGATTCGAGACGCCGGATGGGGGGTCTCCAATATCTCGTGGAGTGGGAGGGGTACGGCCCGGAGGAGCGGTGCTGGGTGCCGAGGAGGGACATATTAGACCTGTCCCTGCTGACCGAGTTCCATCGGGGTCATCCTACGCGCCCTGCTCCGCGTCGTCCTGGTCGTCCCCGAGGCCGGGATCGGCGCACGGCTGGAGCCGCGCGTCAAGGGGGGGGTACTGTCACGGTTTCGGCCGAGGCTGCGCCTCCTCCTTGTTCGGGCAGGCTTCGGCGGTCGTCGTCCCCGGAGTACTAGCTGCCACCGTTCGATGTTTCATGTTTGTTTGGTTTTGTCTGTTTGTACACCTGTCCCTTGTTAGTGTTTGATTTTGTTTCCTATTTAGTTATCGTGTGTTGGGTCAGGTGTTATGTGTGATTATTATTGTCAGCTGTTGCCATTGTTGGGTTTTCTCTCTCGTGTTGTTTGTATTCGAGAGTCCGCACTGCGTGCGCCTTTTCTTGTTTTTGCGCACTGTTGGTTGTGTGCGTAATTTGTTCATGCCTCCCGGTCGGGTTGGCTATTTCACCTGTGTGGAGTTACTATTTTTGGATTACTAAAGTCTGTTGACGAACACCCTTGTTCCTGCGCTTGATTCCCTGCACCACATCCACACTCAGCGTTCTGACACCATTTGACAATGTCACGCTTTGTCCTCATTGCCCTGGGACCAAACCAACGTTTCTGAACTTCAGTGGTTAAAACCTGAACTCATTCAAAAAGGTAAATGTCCATTGGAAAAAGTGATGGCTATATGTAAATCACTCATCTTAACTAACCTTCTGACAAGTGTTAGGGGTGTTTCTCACCTCTCCTCTGGCCAGAAGTATGGGTGGGCCAGCGTGTCCCCCACTTTAGGTCTCTTCGCTGGGTCTTTATTGATCATCCACTCAATGAGGTCCTTGGCCACCTCATCATCAACATGCTCCAGTGTGTACTTCCCTTGAAAAATGTTCATTTCACAATGGATGCCTTTGCCAAATGGATGATGTCCACCAGAGATGATGTAATACATTAACATCCCAGCCACCTGAAAAGTATAGTATGCATTCAATCAATTTGACGAACAGGTCCAGTAATCAAAATATGGAGACTTATTTAAAATTCAAAACTAACCTGAATGTCGGTGCTCCTCTTATACCCGATACCACTGTCTTCATCTAAAGTTTCGCTGGCCTTCCAACATTTTGTTCCTGCACTGCTTGTGTGTAGAGTTGTTTGTTCCACGTTTAATTGTCGACTTATACCAAAATCGGCTAATCTCGCTCTGCCTGTAACATCTGGAGAGAAGATTATATAAAGCATACCATTGAAACATAGGTTAAAAAATGACACATCACATGTACACTACCGTTCAAAAGTTTGGGGTCACTTAGAAATGTCCTTGTTTTCGAAAGAAAATAAAAAAAATTGTCCATTAAAATAACATCAAATTAATCAGAAATACAGTGTAGACATTGTTAATGTTGTAAATGGCTATTGTAGCTGGAAACGGCAGATTTTTTTATGGAATATCTACATAGGCGTACAGAGGCCCATTATCAGAAACCATCAGTCCTGTGTTCCAATGGCATGTTGTGTTTGCTAATCCAAGTTTATCATTTTAAAAGGCTAATTGATCATTAGAAAACCCTTTTGCAATTATGTTAGCACAGCTGAAAACTGTTGTGCTGATTAAAGAAGCAATAAAACTGGCCTTCTTGAGACTAGTTGAGTACCTGGAGCATCAGCAACTGTGGGTTCGATTACAGGCTCAAAATGGCCAGAAACAAATAACTTTCTTCTGAAACTCGTGAGTCTATTCTTGTTCTGAGAAATGAAGGATATTCCATGCGAGAAAGTGCCAATAAAAGAAAAAAACATCTCAGACTGGCCAATAAAAAGAAAAGATTAAGATGGGCAGTCTGAGATATGGCTTTTTCTTTGCAACTCTGCCTAGAAGGTCACCATCCCGGAGTCGCCTCTTCACTGTTGACGTTGAGACTGGTGTTTTGCGGGTACTATTTAATGAAGCTGCCAGTTGAGGACCTGTGAGGAGCCTGTTTCTCAAACTAGACACTAATGTATTTGTCCTCTTGCTCAGTTGTGCACCGGGGCCTCCCACTCCTCTTTCTATTCTGGTTAGAACCAGTTTGTGCTGTTCTGTGAAGGGAGTAGTACACAGCGTTGTACGAGATCTTCAGTTTCTTGGCAATTTCTCGCATGGAATAGCCTTCATTTCTCAGAACAAGAATAGACTGACGAGTTTCAGAAGAAAGTTATTTGTTTCTGGCCATTTTGAGCCTGTAATCGAACCCACAATTGCTGATGCTCCAGATACTCAACTAGTCTCAAGAAGGCCAGTTTTATTGCTTCCTTAATCAGCACAACAGTTTTCAGCTGTGCTAACATAATTGCAAAAGGGTTTTCTAATGATCAATTAGCCTTTTAAAATGATAAACTTGGATTAGGAAACACAACGTGCCATTGGAACACAGGACTGATGGTTGCTGATAATGGGCCTCTGTACGCCTATGTAGATATTCCATAAAAAAAATCAGCCGTTTCCAGCTACAATAGCCATTTACAACATTAATAATGTCTACACTGTATTTCTGATCAATTTGATGTTATTTTTATGTTATTTTTATTTATTTTTTAACAAGTACATTTCTAAGTGAAGCCAAACTTTTGAACGGTAGTGTATATTTCTGTAGTCTACATTTTTATTGAGTTACTACTTATATGGGCTGGCCTTACCTATCAAAACATTCTGTGGTTTGATATCCCGGTGCAGAATTTTTGTGTTTCGACTGTGCAGAACGCTTAGACTGCAGAGCACCTCGTGCACTATTTTCTTCAGGACAGGAGTTGTGTCCTTTGGTAGGTGGTCTTTGATGTATTCATCAAGGGTGTATTCACAGAGCTGAAGAACAAGGTAACCAAAGTCCTTGTCTTCTGCAAAGTCCACATATCTCACAATCCAGGGACTATCCAGCTGAGGTAGTCGTAAAAACTCCTCTTCATTCTTTAGATCTCGATAGTTTGACTTGAGCATTCTCTTCACGGCTACCTCAGTACCATCATCCTTCAAGCCCAGAAAGACTTCGGTTCCATCACTTCCTTTGGCTATTCTGAAATCCGGATGGACTACAAGATTGAGATTTCCCAATCTGTAAACCTTTCCTGCATCTATGTTGCTGAGTTCCTCCAACTGAGGCCTCCACCGCTCACTAACTCTGTGCCATTTCCGGGGTTTTGATTCCTCAGTGGTTGAGGGGAATGGTTTAACACTGGAACTTTCATCATATACACCAGATTCTTCAACTGGAATTGATGAAGCGTCAAGATCTGCCATCTCAGTCATGTCAGTTGTACTTTTTTCTACCGACAACTCTTCCTGAATTGTTTTCTTCTTTTTCTTTTTCTTCTTCTTTTTCTTTGATAGACTCATTCCCTGCAATTGTTCAGTTGCATCCGTTGGTGAGACTGCACTTTGTAGGGACATATTTAATTTCCTCAGTTTTCCTTTCAGGTCTTCATCCATCTGCATTTCGGCAGTAAAAAGTATTTTCTCAGGCACTGAGGTTATCCCTCGTGATGTGATAATCACAGGTACACAATCAAAGGTGTACAGATCTGCAAGCAGACCAAAAGTTAAAACACCTAAGCTTGAGGTCTGAGGATTGGAGAGATATGCTTGATCAGTGATTGAGATGATCCTCTTGCATAACTCCTCAACAAAAGGGAGGGTCCAGCCATGTTTGTGATTTTGAGTTTTCTGAGTAATCACATACAGTAGTCTGACAACTGAAATGTTGCGATTTAGTCCTTGAGGGGTAAGAATGAGGTATTTCAGAAGAGCTGGTATTACTACCAGTGACAGTCCAAGAGATATTTCTTTCATAATGTTGAAAACAGCTGTCAAGCAATTCACTACCATATCTTGTAAATGTTTGGGAATTTTAGGCAAACGATTGATCGTCTCTTCAATGTAGAGATCAATTTTCTGAGATTCTCTCAGCCACTTTATGGATGCTTGCTGATACTGATCCGCATTTAGTCCAATAGCGTTAAAGGACATGTCATATAGTGTAAGATGATTCACAGGGTTCACCACCAGCATGTGTTTGCCATATTCATTGAAAAGTTCCTCCACTGATTTGAGTCCTACTGCACAAGAAAAATCATAACAAATCTTCAATTTGACAAAATCCTCACTCTCTGAAGATAATTTCTGAATCATGCTTGCTATCTTTTGGTCAGTAGCGGGATGTGCTTTGAAATTTCTTTCAGCAAATGCTCCAGACATCATCAACTCTTTCACAATGTCTATTCTGTCATTGTTTGCCGCCAATTGAAGTGGAGTAAAGTTCTGGAGTGGTGTCCCTTCTGGATCTGCTTTTGCTGCGAGTAATCTATTCACTATACTGACAGGAGCTTTTGACATTGCGGCATAATGCAAAGGAACCCAACCATTTGTTGATTGCACGTTGGGGTTAGCACCTTCTTTCAGAAGAAATGTACAAATATTATCATTTGTAAATGCAACAGCAGCAATTAAAGGGGTAACATCATCCTTCAGCTCAGCACAAGGGTACAGTCGATTCAAGTCCTTGCCGCCTCTAATCAATTTCTTTAGTTTCTCCAACTTCCTGTCAATAATGCATTTTATAATGGGATCCGTTTCCCTTGGAACCAAGGGGGCCGTCGGTAATTGGAATTGGAACTGGATTTGACCTGGGACGATACTCATTCTTCAAACATCTACTTCTACAGGTACAGTAGATCTGTGGGATGACACCTCTATTATTACCTCTGTTAAAAGGTTAAGTCAGGTACAGTCATATAAGCCTCGTTTTACCATTTACTTGTTTATAACAATTGCAAAGACATTGGCAACTTTGTATTCTAGTCAACTTTGTTCTGAAGTTATCGGTGGCCATAGAGACAGATAAACATCTTGATTCTATGTTTAGCAGAGAACTTCTGTGTATAAAGTGGGGTGGAAGGTCAAAAAAGCTTAGCTGTTCTACGAGTGGTCTGAGATAGTCGGTAAATAACAAGTGTTTTCAATTGCAACTTCAGTAACAATGTTTTTGGGAAACAGCTCTCAAATTTTACGATGTGCCTATGAAGGTTCTAGCGATGAACTTAGCAAGATGCTTTTGAGAAACCAGGCCCTGGACAATAAATTATGAGAGACAAAACACATATATACAGTGGGGAAAAAAAGTATTTAGTCAGCCACCAATTGTGCAAGTTCTCCCACTTAAAAAGATGAGAGAGGCCTGTAATTTTCATCAGAGGTACACGTCAACTATGACAGACAAATTGAGAAAAAAAATCCAGAAAATCACATTGTAGGATTTTTAATGAATTTATTTGCAAATTATGGTGGAAAATAAGTATTTGGTCAATAACAAAAGTTTCTCAATACTTTGTTATATACCCTTTGTTGGCAATGACACAGGTCAAACGTTTTCTGTAAGTCTTCACAAGGTTTTCACACACTGTTGCTGGTATTTTGGCCCATTCCTCCATGCAGATCTCCTCTAGAGCAGTGATGTTTTTGGGCTGTCGCTGGGCAACACGGACTTTGAACTCCCTCCAAAGATTTTCTATGGGGTTGAGATCTGGAGACTGGCTAGGCCACTCCAGGACCTTGAAATGCTTATTACGAAGCCACTCCTTCGTTGCCCGGGCGGTGTGTTTGGGATCAATGTCATGCTGAAAGACCCAGCCATGTTTCATCTTCAATGCCCTTGCTGATGGAAGGAGGTTTTCACTCAAAATCTCACGATACATGGCCCCATTCATTCTTTCCTTTACACGGATCAGTCGTCCTGGTCCCTTTGCAGAAAAACAGCCCCAAAGCATGATGTTTCCACCCCCATGCTTCACAGTAGGTATGGTGTTCTTTGGATGCAACTCAGCATTCTTTGTCCTCCAAACACGACGAGTTGAGTTTTTACCAAAAAGTTCTATTTTGGTTTCATCTGACCATATAACATTCTCCCAATCCTCTTCTGGATCATCCAAATGCACTCTAGCAAACTTCAGACGGGCCTGGACATGTACTGGCTTAAGCAGGGGGACACGTCTGGCACTGCAGGATTTGAGTCCCTGGCGGCGTAGTGTGTTACTGATGGTAGGCTTTGTTACTTTGGTCCCAGCTCTCTGCAGGTCATTCACTAGGTCCCCCTGTGTGGTTCTGGGATTTTTGCTCACCGTTCTTGTGATCATTTTGACCCCACGGGGTGAGATCTTGCATGGAGCCCCAGATCGAGGGAGATTATCAGTGGTCTTGTATGTCTTCCATTTCCTAATAATTGCTCCCACAGTTGATTTCTTCAAACCAAGCTGCTTACCTATTGTAGATTCAGTCTTCCCAGCCTTGTGCAGGTCTACAATTTTGTTTCTGGTGTCCTTTGACAGCTCTTTGGTCTTGGCCATAGTGGAGTTTGGAGTGTGACTGTTTGAGGTTGTGGACAGGTGTCTTTTATACTGATAACAAGTTCAAACAGGTGCCATTAATACAGGTAACGAGTGGAGGACAGAGGAGCCTCTTAAAGAAGAAGTTACAGGTCTGTGAGAGCCAGAAATCCTGCTTGTTTGTAGGTGACCAAATACTTATTTTCCACCATAATTTGCAAATAAATTCATAAAAAATCCTACAATGTGATTTTCTGGATTTTTTTTCCTCAATTTGTCTGTCATAGTTGACGTGTACCTATGATGAAAATTACAGGCCTCTCTCATCTTTTTAAGTGGGAGAACTTGCACAATTGGTGGCTGACTAAATACTTTTTTCCCCCACTGTATATATTTTTTTTTACATCATTTGAAGCGCAAATTACATTTTTGAAAGACATCTTTTGCATGTGGAAATGTTATATGATGTTGTATAATCACCTTCCGGTGTACAAACCATGGAAATTCAAAACGAAAAACTATTTTGGTCCGAAATCAAAAAAGAAAGGAAATTCACATGAGCACCACAATGCCTACTCCACCCATGCTCTACCAAGGTTTTCTCCCACACAGCATTGACCTAATACAGTAGCAATTTTGGTCTATTGTACTTCAAACAATTTGTATGCAGGTTGTTTAGGATTAAAATCTTCTCAAACAGCCTAATTCATACTAATAATGGACTTTACGGTGTCCTGCTATTAAAATAATGTATAAAGTACATTCGGAAAGTATTCGGACCTTTTATCACATCGTTACAGCCTTAGTCTAAAATAGATTAAATAAAATAAAATCCTCATCAATCTACACACAACACCCCATAACGACAAAACGAAAACAGGTTTTTCTATTTGTTTGCACATTTATAAAAAATAAAAAACTGAAATACCTTATTTACAAAAGTAGTCAGACCCTTTGCTATGAGACTAGAAATTGAGCTCAGGTGCATCCTGTTTCCATTGATCATTCTTGAGATGTTTCTACAACTTGATTGGAGTCCACCTGTGGTAAATTCAATTGATTGGACATGATTTGGAAAGGCACACACCTGTCTATATAAGGTCCCACAGTTGACAGTGCATGTTAGAGCAAAAACCAAGCCATAAGGTTGAAGGAACTGTCCGTAGAGCTCCGAGACAGGATTGTGTCAAGGCACAGATCTGGGGAAGGGTACCAAAAAATGTCTGCAGCATTGAAGGTCCCCAAGAACACAGTGGCTTCCATCATTCTTAAATGGAAGAAGTTTGGAAGCACCAAGACTCTTCCTAGAGCTGGCCACCAGGCCAAACTGAGCAATCGGGTGAGAAGGGCCTTGGTCAGGGAGGTGACCAAGAACCCAATGGTCACTCTGACAGAGCTCCAGAGTTCCTCTGTGGAGATGGGAGAACCTTCCAGAAGGACAATCATCTCTGCAGCACTCCACCAATCAGGCCTTCATGGTAGAGTGGCCAGATGGAAGTCATTCTTCAGTAAAAGACACATGACAGCCCGCTTGGAGTTGGCCAAAAGGCACCTAAAGACTCTCAGACCATGGGAAACAAGATTCTCTGGTCTGATGAAACCAAGATTGAACTATTTGGCCTGAATGCCAAGTGTCACATCTGGAGGAAACCTGGCATCATCCCTACGGTGAAGCATGGTGGTGGCAGCATCATGCTGTGTGGATGTTGTTCAGCGGCAGGGACTTGGAGACAAGTCAGGATCGAGGGAATGATGAATGGAGCAAAGTACAGAGAGATCCTTGATGAAAACCTGCTCCAGAGTGCTCAGGACCTCAGACTGGACAATGACCCTAAGCACACAGCCAAGACAATGCAGGAGTGGCTTCGGGACAAGTCTCTGAATGTCTTTGAGTGGCCCAGCCAGAGCCCGGACTTGAACCCGATCGAACATCTCTGGAGAGACCTGAAAATAGCTGTGCAGCGACGCTCCCCATCCAACCTGACAGAGCTTGAGAGGATCTGCAGAGAAAAATGGGAGAAACTCCCCAAATACAGGTGTGCCAAGCTTGTAGCATCATACCCAAGAAGACTTGAGGCTGTAATCTCTGCCAAAGGTACTTCAACAAAGTACTGAGTAAAGGGTCTGAATACTTATTTAAAATGTGATATTTCCGTTTTTAATATTTAATAAATGTGCTAAAATTTCTAAAAACATGTTTTTGCTTTGTCATTATGGGGTATTGTGTGTAGACTGGCGAGGAAAAAAACAAATGTAATCCATTTTAGAATAAGGCTGTAACTTAACAAAATTTGGAAAAAGTAAAGGAGTCTGAATACTTTCCGAATGCACTATATATACACTGCTCTTTCCATGACATAGACTGACCAGGTGAATCCAGGTAAAAGCTATGATCCCTTATTGATGTGGTGGTCCTCTGTACACAGTAAATTCCATAGTGTTAAATATGCAGTGTCAAAGTACATTGACTCTTACAGAGTTATTACTACAACAGTTGGAGTAAGATACCGCCCAGTGTTGGTGAAAAAGTACGTTGTTAAAAGACGCAGTGTCAGACGTACTCTGGAAAGCTCCGCCCACCTACGACTCGTCTCAAACGGACCACACATTTTCACGGCGCCATTTTCTTCATGTGGAATGACTGCGGTAAGTTTCTCCTAAGCGACTATACACACATTATTTGTCATTTTAACAGAAGCAGCATTTAAGAATTACTTTATATCGTTGCTAACAGTGCACTCTAGTTGGTTTTAGGTCTTAAAATGTCGAATTTTAAAAAGGCTAACGTTAACATGTTGTGACTGACTTCTGTCCAGTCCATGTGCCAGCAGTATTAAGCTAACGTTAATTAACATTAACTGACGAACATAACGTTCAAACTAGACAATGTCAGCCCGATTTATTGTAAGTTATGTTAATACAACGTGGAGGGGGGATTGTGTACTTCTTGTTAACGTTCAGATATTACAGGAACATAGCAAAGACTAAGGGGAGTTGGCTAAACTAGCTACAGTTAGCTACGTTAGCTTGACTGGCTAACTATGTGCGGGTGGCATGGATTTATTATGTTAACGGCGGGTAGACATTAACCTTGGACACTGCTTAAGCGGTGTGCCTTTATTTTTTTCCTGGATATTATACAAAATGACTTTCGGGTTTCAAAGCAGCAGCAGTACTGTTAAAATACTTAAGCACTATCTTAGCACACACTTATGGTGTAACGTTTAGCTAACATTATTCAATTCAATGTTATTTATATTGTCAAATCATAACAAGAGTTATCTCAAGACACTTTACAGACAGAGTAGGTCTAGACCACACTCTATAATATACCAAGACCCAACAATTGCAGTAATTGTGCGGGCAAGGCGGTAACATTAATGTTACAAGGATGAAAATCAGACGTTATCCTTTTTAATGTGTTTGACAGTAACTTCAATTTAACTGGCCATTTCTGCAAAAGTGCTGATCATTTCTCAGCACTTTGGTGGCTTGAAACAATATTTTTTCTTATATTTGAGGAAATACTGCTAAAATAAGACCATCAACTTTTTAACTGTGAGAAATTGTACTGATACTATTTGCAGGGAGCATGCTGCTTAAAGCTAAACTTGGAGATGTCCAAAAATTTGTCAGAATAACTGAGCCAAATCTGAAAGACTTTTTGATTGCAGGTAAGAATTTGACAATGTTAGTAATAACTGTCTGAATTTAGCTGTTTAAAATTGATATACTGGAATATTCCTAAAATGATGGGACATGTTAAGTTCTCAGGTTTTTGGAACTGGTCCATTTTTGTACGTCTAAATTTCTTCTGTTTTGCCCTTGGTAACTACACTTTAATTGTGGATGCATTGCTTAAGGTATAGTTATGATGCTACAAAAAAAAACATTTTAATCACTTAATAGTGTTTGTTTAAAACCTATTTTATAGGGTAAGGTAGGTGTACACAGTGAAATTATTATATAAATAATGATTTACTTTTGTTTACACAAGCTTTTATCCCTGTTTTTTCTAGCATTTGCAAAGTTTGGTGTCCCAGCTGTAACAGAAGGTGTGAAAATTGTTGACAGTTCAGGGACTGAATTGGATGATGATGTTTTTGAGGATATTATAAAGGATCCCTCAACTGGGGTGCTAACCATCAAATATGACTCAAGTTTGTTTCAGTTAATTAGACTAATTAATGAATACGTTATTTCTTTGTTTTATGAAGTTCATGGTGTCTATTAAATAAGTGTCTTAGATTATGAGGGAACTATATATAATTCTTTTTCTTCTAAAAATCATGGTTAGAATCTGTCTCCATGGTGGCCTCTTCTGAGCAATCCCAACCATCATCCCTTGATACCTTGGACTCTGAGGATACAGTCATTATTTCAGATAGCCCCTCCAGAAAACGCCAGAGGCTGGATACAGAAGCCAAGCAAGTAAGACAATTCTGACATTTTAAATTCTGTTCTTGAATCTGTTCTCAGAGAATTAAAATTACATTAATATACATTGTAAATTACATGGTTTCAAAACATTTTTGAAGTCCTGATTAGGGATGTCCCGATCAAGTTTTTTTAAGCGCCCTATCCGATTAAAAAAAAGTATCTGCTGATATTGAGTCCTGATCAGATACTTTTATTTATTTATTGATAATACAGTGCACACTTCGAGTACATTCAAGTTATTGTCGCTGTCTGGAGGGGAGTTTCTTACCATTATTGGCTTTTTCATTGGATTTTTGTAGCACTTGCAATCTTTGAGATTGGATCGGGACATCCTCTGACATCATATTAGTTTATTTCCAGTTTATTTGCAGTGGACATAACATGCAGAATTGTTATGCATTTTGTTTTAAGTTGGTGGAATCAGCTCTTACCAACAAAACCGGTGGGGAACGTATAATAAATGAATACAACCGAACCAAGTCCTTGACGGATGAAACAAGACGCAAAATGGTGAACATGCTGGCAGCTGACATGACAGAAATGAATGGGTAATTTGTTAATAGTCCTTGTGTTCTCAATCTGTAAATCTAAATCTGAATCTAAGTGAATATGACTGCACAATCCTTTCTTCTTCAATTTTGCAGTACATCTCCACCCAGACAGGTGAAAGAAATGTATGCCAAAGGAATAGTGACCTTATTCCCGTACCTCAGTGACCCATTCTCTAAGAATGGCTATGTGAGTTGCACACAGTAATAGTTGTAATGTTAAATATTATTGGAAGTTTTTGAATCCTACCAGACCATGTTGTTTTCAATGAAGTATCCATTTTTGTTATCCTTTCATCCTTCAAGGAGCATTATTATGATGGCGAGAGTGGAACTGGGTACTTGGCCTGGAGGATTAAAACTATTCAGAGAGGCACCGCCAAAGACAGGCGATCATCATTCGGAGGTAATACTGGAAAATGTATGGAACAAAACAGTTGCTAGATCAATAATTGCATTTGTTGCACTATTTCTCAGACATATAGTATAATGTGTAACTACATCCTTCAATTCTGCTAGCTCCCTCCCTCTTAGCAAATTTAAAGAAAATATGCATCAGAGACCTACAAAGGACTGTGACATAAGGGGGGGTTGCCTCGACACTGACTGGTCGAGGCAACCCCTGGCAAACTGGCCTTGCAAACTTTAGGGTGATTTAAACCAGTAGATGGCATTTTCATACATTTTTCAACCCACAAACTGCAGATTTCATAAATTGTGAAGAAATAATGTCCATATTAACACCAGCATTGATGCAGGGCTCCACACTAACTTTTTGTCTTGGTTGCACTTGTGCGCCTAACTTTTTTATTTAGGTGCACCAGCACAAAATGTAGGTGCACCCAAATTTTTTCCTTGCGTCGCCATTAACGCCACAATTTCAAGGTCACCTTTTTATCACGCTCCATATACATTCATATATATCATGTAACCACCCCCCCCCTTTGCTGTCCTCTGCCCCTCAGATGGCCAACACCTGTAATTTGGCCTTCTTCCCATTTGGCCTTGGCTAAACCAGCTTGCCACACTCCCTAGCATCAAACATATCATTCATATCATTTAGTTTACAGCTCAAAAAGTATATTTTACAGTGGAGTACTTCCTTTAAAAGTTAGCCAGGCTACTAAAACTTTTGACATGATTGAAATTTTCCCGTGTTGTGTAGAATCAGCCAAAGGATCAACTGGTGAAGACATGTCTGGAGGACCGACTGTCAGACGAGAATCCCAGTTTGTTCCAGAGACTGCCCTGACTGATGATGAGTGCAACAAAGCAATCTCACTGATGAAACATTCTGCTGATGCAGACACAATCAAGAAGAAAATGGAACTGACGTTTGTGTATCGCCGCAAAATGATCCTCGACCCCCAGCAGTCAAGCAACATACTGTCTGAGTTTCCACGTTTTAAAGACGTCAAAAGCTTGGTAATTATGTTATTTTGAAAATACTATGACAAGTGAATTGTTTTGTAAGACATTGTAGTGATACTAGCTAGCTAAACTAGCACGCAATACAATTTGATTGGCTGTCAAATAACTGAAATTGTCACCAACACCACCCCACTCCAGGTTGAACAGGATTTTGTTCTAATGTTCGGAGAGGATACCTCAAGCAAGCTTCTGGAAAGGTGGCCGGTCACGTTCAAGAAAAAGATCATCAAACAATGCAGAAAGCTTCCATCCACAAGTGAGCTTGAAGAACTCTTGCTGGCAGCTGATCCTCCTGAGGATGGCACTGAATTGGATGTTGACTTTGGTAAGATGCTTGTAAGCCTACCTTTTGTGTTGTATTGCAATATCAACATTATGTGTAAACATTTAAATATCAACATAATACTAAGAAGCTGGATCTGTGAAAGATTTACGAGTACGTTCTGTAGCAGTATATTGAACAAAACTTTTGAGATTTGACTCAGCCCTGTGGATGTTTTAGTTAGAGAACTTCTTGTGATGTAGAACTGCTGTCTGTCTGGGGGTCTTTTGTAAAGAAAACAACGTAACTGAAGTGTGTTAACATTGAACTTGTGTTGTTACAGGTTGGGACAGTGATCTGTCATCGGTTTTACTGCTTATACACCTGATTCCACCCTCCGCTCAGGGTCGGAAGAGACCAGGAAAGGTTTCCGCATCCCAAGCAGAGAAACATCTTGTGGTATTCAAGAAGGTTTGTATTTTTTCTAATTTGTGGTATGAACACCTAATATTAGGCTACAAGTATTCATTCAATATTCATATTCAATAAGAGTAGTGTATTGGCTCTTTCTGCATATTCTACAACTACTTGGCCATTAACTACAGTTTTCCCTCATTTGTCTTCGCAGACCGGAACAAACATTCAAGAGCATCTCGATGCCATCACTACTAGCGCTCAGCCCTATCTCCTAGCTGTTGGAGTTAAGAAGAATGCAATCCACCAGTTCTTCATCATTATCGACAAGAATGCCATACCTTGCAGGTCAACCTCTTCTCTTGTTGCTTTTGACGAACTATTTAAGGCACATTTTGTGTTTGGCACATCCTACAACACCATGCTCCACAACATGTACACTTTCATCCAAACTACAGTGTACAGCATCGATGCTGGCAAGGTCAAAGAGAGCCCTCGTGTTGCTGAAATCAGGGCGAGGTTACTTCATTAGTGCTTGAAGTTTCTCCTCGAACATGAAGTGTTTTGTTTGTCAGGCTGAGTTATCGAGTTCAAATATGCTTGTTAGGCATTTACGATTAGTTCACGGTTACTTGCCTGGAAAAAATCTCCGGCTTAAATGTGCTCAGACTGGATGTGGCTGTGCGTTTGGTACGTTTTCTGGTTTTAGGAAACATTTAAACACAAAACACACTGAGTATATTGACCAACAGGTTGACCCTGATGTTTATTTAAGCAGCATTGGAGAGGCAGTGACCACTAATGTAGAGGAGACAGCTACAACGTCACGGACAGTTAATGAACACGAGGTAGCCACATCTACTCTGTTGAAAAAGTCCAACAGGAGCACTCTAGATATGTGTGCCTCTGCTGTTGCACAACTAAAAGCAGCTGGATTAAGTCAATCTACTGTAAATAGTTTTGTTTCCTCCATGGAAGAAGTGTTTTTTGAGATTCAAAGTCAAGCTACAGATGCAGCTTTGCAGTGCTTATCTCCACAGGAAACTGAAAATAAGAACAGAATAGAACAATCTTTGCAAAAGTTGGAAAACCCTTTCACACCCTTAAATTCAGAAGCTAAACGAAATAAACACTTCAAAGAGAAATGGGGAATCGTAGAACCTGTTGAAAAGGTGCTTGGCACAAGATTTGACAGCAGAAGAAACAAAACAACTGGGACATACGATCAGGTCGTTGTAACTGACAAGTTTGCATATATTCCTATTTTAGAAACACTAAAGGCCATTTTTCAAAACCCAGAACTTGCAGACATGTTCAAGCCCAGGCACATGCCCAAGGAAGGTGTGTATGCAGACTTGAGAGATGCCGCCTATTTTAAAAAAAAGTCCCTTATTCTCTATAGAAAAAGATGCCATACAGATCCAGCTATTTTATGACGACTTTGAAACAGCAAACCCCTTGGGGTCTAAAAAGGGTATACACAAATTAGGTGCTATATACTTTACATTAAGGAATTTTCCCCCAATCTTTAATTCATCATTGATAAATATTCATTTGGGTGCTCTTTTCCATGCGCAGGACATCAAGCGTTATGGTTTTAATTTGATACTTGAGCCACTTGTCAGTGATCTTAAAGTACTCGAGACAGAGGGACTTAAAGTTCCCAGATTGAAAGATGTGATTCACGGTACCATAGTTCAGGTCACTGGTGATAATCTTGGGTTGCATGGTTTATTTGGCTTTGTGGAGTCATTTGGGGCAAGGTATTGTTGTCGTTTCTGTCTCCTTGAGAAAGATTGTTTTCAAACTGTGTTCTGTGAAGATGATCCAAAAGTTGTACTACGAACTATCGAGATGCACAAACTGCACTGTCAAACTTTACAAACAGATCCTACACTACCTCATATCTATGGTGTCAAACGCATTTGTCTGCTGAATTCACTACAGTATTTTAATACAGCCAACAATTTTTCTGTAGATATAATGCACGATATTTTAGAAGGAGTTGCTCAGTTTGAAGTCAAACTTGTCCTGCAGTACATTAAGGAAAACTTCCTAAATGCTGAACAACTGGCTGGTAGAATACATGCTTTTGACTATGGATACAATCAGCAGCGAAACCGTCCACCTAGAGTAAAGTTGTTTGATGGAAGTAATGATTTGGGGTTGAATGCTATACAGTCTTGGTGCTTATTACGTAATATGCCTTTGCTATTTGGTGATTTAATACAGTCAGATGACCAGCACTGGCATCTTCTACTTTTGCTTCTACACATTGTTAACATTGTATTTTCCCCAGTCCTTACAGAAGGCATGACCATTTACCTCAAACATTTAATCATTGATCATCATCAGCTCTTCAAGCAGTTGTTTCCTGCAATCAATCTCTTACCAAAGCATCACTTCATGATTCATTACCCTCGTAATATAAAAAACATCGGCCCAGTTCTGCACATGTGGTGCATGCGTTATGAAGCTAAACATAATTTTTTTAAGAAGCAATTAAAAAGCTTTAAAAATGTAACAAAAACATTAGCCAAAAAAGCACCAAAGTTGTATGGCAATGTATCGAGAGTCCTTTAGCAAGGAAAGATTAACTTTAGGTTCGGGGAAGATGGTAACACTTAGTGAGCTCAAAGAAGGTCCCGAGATTGCTTTAAAATGTGGGTCTGTATTGTCTACCAGTGTGTTTTCTGCCAAGTGGATCAAACATCATGGTACAGAGTACCGCCGTGACTTCATTATCTGTACTGAGGTAGCATTTGAGATGCCTGTATTTTGTAAAATCAAAATTATTGCTGTGAAAGATGACTGTGTATTGCTCTGTGGAAAACTGATGGAAACAGTGTGTTTTGATTACCATTACTATGCCTTTAAGGTCAGGATGCATCCAGACAGGGTTCAAAAGGTGATCAACATTACTGAACTGTGTTACTTTAAACCTTTTGATGTTCAAATGAAGTATGGAATGACAGATTCCTCCTTGTATGTTGTTCCCTATTGCCATTTTATGGAAACCTAAGGTCAATGTTTTAAAAAGGGATTTGTATTCTTAATATATTTTAGCCTGACATAGTTGAGCTGTTAATAAAAATTTGAAATGCATTATTTTGTGGTAAGTTGTGATTTTTACTCACTTAATGGAGTATTTGGTGTAATTTGACACTAAAAAAGTGTAAAATGAATACTGCTGAGATTTATTTCCGTGACACTATACGGTGTTAGAATTTGACTCTATTTGAGCTTGTTTTTCACTGCAAGATAGTCAATTATCAACACAATAGTGTGTAACATCAACACTTATCAGAGTTATTTTAACCTTGAGTGTCAACTCCATGCAGTGTTAAACTGGACTGGAATCAAACTCAATCAGAGTTGATTTGTTATTTTAGAAGAGTAAATGATTAACTCTTCCAAGGGTAATATTTACACTCTCCAGTGTTATTTAACCTTTAGTGTAAAATTAAAATAACACTATTCAGTGTAAGCGAGTGTTAAATTTTTACTCTATTTAGAGTTAATTTAACTCTAAAATGTTAACACTATGAAAAGAGTCAAATTAACACTATTTCAGGGTGGGACCATATACACTCAGAAATAGTGTTAAATTTAACTCTTTAAGTGTTACTTTAACACTTCAAAATTTACTGTGTAGCTCAGCTGGTAGAGCACGGCGCTTGTAATGCCAATGTAGTGGGTTCGATCCCCGGGACCACCCATACACAAAAAAATGTATGCACGCATGACTGTAAATGGCATATTATTTTTATATTATTACTTGTTAAATCTACTTTAGTCAGTGTAGATGAAGGGGAGGAGACAGGTTAGAGAAGGAGTTTTAAGCCTTGAAACAATTGAGACATGGATTGTGTATGTGTGCCATTCAGAGGGTGAATGTGAAAGACAAAGATTTAAGTGCCTTTGAACATAGTATGGTAGTAGGTGCCAGGTGCACCGGTTTGTGTCAAGAACTACAACACTGCTGGGTTTTTCACGCTCAACAGTTTCCCATGTGTATCAAGAATGGTCCGTCTTTTTATGTCAATAAAATAAATTATGCGAGAAATGTCGTTGGAAACGCTTTTAATGCGCAAATATTTATATAATCCAGTAACCGAAAGGTCGCTGGTTCTAATCCCCGAGCTGACTAGGTGAAAAATCTGTCGATGTGCCCTTGAGCAAGGCACTTAACCCTAATTGCTCCTGTAAGTCGCTCTGGATAAGAGCGTCTGCTAAATGACGTAAATGTAAAAAATATAATAACCATAATATCGAAGTAACCTTGGAGTCACGTGATGACATGTTGTGTGGTCCTCCCATTACGACTCGGAAAAGCATGCAGTTTATTAGGCTACAGATGAATTAAAAATGATGATGAACTTCACAGGGTGGTGAAAGGGCACGGTGGTAAGGTTGATGCTCCTTTCCAATAAATATCAAGGGTCTTATTCTGATGACATGATGATCGATGCTTGGCTGCCGTTTGACAAATAAAAATAATCTCACTCTTTTGTCCATAATAGTCTCATAATGTAGGCTATACCCGCACTGTATCTGCAAGCTGTTGGCTAGTGCGCACATGAAACCAGAGTGGGCACACTCGCTATGTAACGCACATTTTTGTGTGCGAAAACCGTCAGTAGAGTTGAAAAATAATTTTAAAAAGCTGCCAAAGGTAGTGGAATGGGATTAGTGAGGTGTGTGAAGAATCCAATACTTTACCTTGTATGTGGTACAAATCACATTATTGTTGGAGCACCTCCTCTAAGAGTATGAATTAGGCTGTTTGAGAAGGTTTGAATCCTAAGCAACCTGCATGCACATTGTTTGAAGTAGAATAGACCAACATCGCTACTGTGGTAGGTCAAAGCTGTGTGCTGGAAAACCTTTGTAGAGCATGGGTGGAGTAGGAACTGTGGTGCTCATGTGAATTTCCTTTATTTTTCAGCTTCAGACCAATGCCTACTTCTCATTTAGAACGTAGTTTAAAAAAATATATATATAATTATAACTAGGCTATTAGAATGGACAATGTTCTGTGATGGGTGGTCTGGCGGCCATATTGAGTGTACCCATTGGAGGTAAAAGCTGAAAATTCTGGATTTAGTAAATTGTCAACTACAGACTGTATACAGTTTGTCTAATAATATGGCAGTGGGAAACATTTGATTTAATTCCTTACTTAATGTATTGTTGATCAGGTGTGAAGTAGCAACAGGAATGGAAATTAATTATGGCTGGAAAGAAATTGGCAGAAATTAAAATGAATGCTTGATTTTTTTTTGGTAAGATAATCATAGGTGTGTAATACGTGTTAGAACTAATTTGAAAGCACTACCTTCCAATGTCTACGTGGCGTGGTTTGGCACTCCTTGTCAGTTCTGCTGGAGCAGGCCACTCCTTATGACCTTTGCTCTATGAAAAATAAATACCAGGGCTACTTTAAAGATAATAACAGAAAAGCACATTCAATGTGGGTACATTTACTCTGAATAATATGTAGGCCTACATCTGCTATAATTAAATTAATTGTGGACGTCAGTATCAGTAATTTGAGATTATTGTTTTTAGCCATTCGATATTCAGTAGGTGAAATTATGAAACCCTACCCTTAAATAAATGTAAGACACTTTTCTGCATAATATCAGCAGAGGCATTTGACATATAGCAACATATTATATACAATATCTTAGAAGAATAATAGATAACGGATGTGCTCTATGTTGCAATATCATGTGGTTATGACGAAAGCAGCACTTTCTAAATGCTCTCTATCTTTTATGGAAGTTACGCTCTCTATATTACAACTTTGATCAGCAATGTTTAACATTCCAATGAAATGAGAGATGACAGGATAATCTAACAAGACGAGGAAAATGATATCCTATGAAGCATTAGCTTAAATGATAGTTAAATGTTACTTACATTTAATCATTGTGATAATAAAAACAACCACCCCTGCTGATCAGGTGACTGTGTTGCAGTAAATAAAACTCTGATGGCTAACGGGAACTCTGATAGTCTAAGATGTGAAAAGTATGATCTTATGTTAGCGTTAGAAATGTAAACAATAGTTAAGGTTACTTACATTTTGTCATCGTGATATCAGCATTTGCTTGCTTGAGGAAGTATCCACAGACTATAGAAAAACTCAACCACACATCAGGTGACTGTGTTTCAGGAAATGAAACTGAAACTAATGGCCTTTTAAGAAGAATAGTAATATTCCTGGATATTTCCTTCTTTCTCACAAATCTTTTACCAACTATGTTTTGAGACTTCACTAAATACTCTTGATCTGTTCTGTAAATAAAGTTCAGAAACGTTGCTTTCTATGCTAGGAATAAAGTCTCTATTTGCATATGTCTTTAGAAAAACGACACGTTGGCCACAGTAACATGTGCAGATGTAGGCATCGAGCAGATTCACCTTCAACAATACTGTATAGAGGTAAACATGTGCAGCTGTAGTTTTTATTAGAAAGTCTCAACCTCTCACACTTACCCACGTAAAATATGTATAGCCATTAGATAATACAGCAGTAGGAAGGGGAGTTTATAGCCATTAGAATATACAGCAGTAGGAAGGGGAGTTTATAGCCATTAGATAATACAGCAGTAGGAAGGGGAGTTTAGAGCCATTAGATAATACAGCAGTAGGAAGGGGAGTTTATAGCAATTATATAATACAGCAGTAGGAAGGGGAGTTTATATCCATTAGAATATACAGCAGTAGGAAGGGGAGTTTATAGCCATTAGATAATACAGCAGTAGGAAGGGGAGTTCATAGCCATTAGAATATACAGCAGCAAGAAGGGGAGTTTATATCCATTAGAATATACAGCAGTAGGAAGAGGAGTTTATAGCCATTAGATAATACAGCAGTAGGAAGGGGAGTTTATAGCAATTATATAATACAGCAGTAGGAAGAGGAGTTTATATCCATTAGAATATACAGCAGTAGGAAGGGGAGTTTATAGCCATTAGAATATACAGCAGCAAGAAGGGGAGTTTATATCCATTAGAATATACAGCAGTAGAAAGGGGAGTTTATAGCCATTAGATAATACAGCAGTAGGAAGGGGAGTTTATAGCCATTAGATAATACAGCAGTAGGAAGGGGAGTTTATAGCCATTAGAATATACAGCAGTAGGAAGGGGAGTTTATATCCATTAGAATATATAGCAGTAGGAAGGGGAGTTTATAGCCATTAGAATATACAGCAGCAAGAAGGGGAGTTTATATCCATTAGAATATATAGCAGTAGGAAGGGGAGTTTATAGCCATTAGAATATACAGCAGCAAGAAGGGGAGTTTATATCCATTAGAATATATAGCAGTAGGAAGGGGAGTTTATAGCCATTAGATAATACAGCAGTAGGAAGGGGAGTTTATAGCCATTAGAATATACAGCAGCAAGAAGGGGAGTTTATATCCATTAGAATATACAGCAGTAGGAAGGGGAGTTTATAGCCATTAGAATATATAGCAGTAGGAAGGGGAGTTTACAGCCATTAGAATATATAGCAGTAGGAAGGGGAGTTTATAGCCATTAGAATATATAGCAGTAGGAAGGGGAGTTTATAGCCATTAGATAATACAGCAGTAGGAAGGGGAGTTTATAGCCATTAGAATATATAGCAGTAGGAAGGGGAGTTTATAGCCATTACAATATACAGCAGTAGGAAGGGGAGTTTATAGCCATTAGAATATACAGCAGTAGGAAGGGGAGTTTATAGCCATTAGAATATACAGCAGTAGGATGGGGAGTTTATAGCCATTAGATAATACAGCAGTAGGAAGGGGAGTTTATAGCCATTAGAATATACAGCAGTAGGAAGGGGAGTTTATAGCCATTAGAATATACAGCAGTAGGAAGGGGAGTTTATAGCCATTACAATATACAGCAGTAGGAAGGGGAGTTTATAGCCATTAGAATATACAGCAGTAGGAAGGGGAGTTTATAGCCATTAGAATATACAGCAGTAGGAAGGGGAGTTTATAGCCATTAGAATATACAGCAGTAGGAAGGGGAGTTTATAGCCATTAGAATATACAGCAGTAGGAAGGGGAGTTTGTAGCCATTAGAATATACAGCAGTAGGAAGGGGAGTTTATAGCCATTAGAATATACAGCAGCAAGTAGGGGAGTTTATAGCCATTAGATAATACAGCAGTAGGAAGGGTTTATAATAACAAAACAGTATATAAGGAATTCTCCAACTTTTTGAGGCTTGGAACCCTAAAAACAACAGGACCTCTGGTCAGCTTGTCTAGCCAATCAGTTACACTGGCTCTCTATGGCCGGGCCCAGAACAAACAGTGAGACAGAGTGTTGTCACTGGAACAGTTAAGTGTTGTCTTGTCTTTCCTCCCCAGGGGGTAAAAGTCTCTGTAAACATTTTCCCAGCTGCTCACTTGTGTTCTGCCCATTTGTACACTTTACGGAATTGCGCTTAGACTCAGATTTTTCACTTAAAATGTAACAAACCATAGAACTCTAAGCACAAGGACTACGTTTAACAATTTACACTGAACATTTTACAAAAACACATTTACTGGAAGAACTGTGCAGCTGCAAAGTTTGGTAACAAAATGTAGGGAAAATCTTCTGTTTTTTATGTGTCCACATTTTTCAAAAACTCTGTTAAATATTTGCTCCGAATTAAGGTTAAACGATGTCTGCAGAAAGAATGGGGTATCAGCTGTCACCTGACACATTGACTTTGAAAAAATCTCTTTTGGTTATTGAACTAAAGTAAGTGAAGTGGAATTACACAGAGTAACGAAATTGCGGTAATGGAAATTCATCATGGGTTCCTGATCTGAACTACACAGAAATGCATAATTATGTACAGTGGCTTACGAAAGTATTCACCCCCTTGGCATTTTTCCTATTTTGTTGCCTTACAACCTGGAATTAAAATGGATTTTTGGCGGGTTTTTATCATTTCATTTACACAACATGCCTACCACTTTGAAGATGCAAAATATTTTTTCTTGTGAAACAAACAAGAAATAAGACAAAAAAAACAGAAAACTTGAGTGTGCATAACTATTCACCCTCTCAAAGTCAATACTTAGTAGAGCCACCTTTTGCAGCAATTACAGCTGCAAGTCTCTTGGGGTATGTCTCTACAGTGAGGGAAAAAGTATTTGATCCCCTGCTGATTTTGTACATTTGCCCACTGACAAAGTAATGATCAGTCTATAATTTTAATGGTAGGTTTATTTGAAAAGTCAGAGACAGAATAACAACAAAGATATCCAGAAAAACGCTTGTCAAAAATGTTATGAATTGATTTGCATTTTAATGAGGGAAATAAGTATTTGACCCCTCTGCAAAAAATGACTTAGTACTTGGTGGCAAAACCCTTGTTGGCAATCACAGAGATCAGACATTTCTTGTAGTTGGCCACCAGGTTTGCACACATCTCAGGAGAGATTTTGTCCCACTCCTCTTTGCAGATCTTCTCCAAGTCATTAAGGTTTTGAGGCTGACTTTTGGCAACCGAACCCTCAGCTCCCTCCACAGATTTTCTATGGGATTAAGGTCTGGAGACTGGCTAGGCCACTCCAGGACCTTAATGTGTTTCTTCTTGAGCCACTCCTTTGTTGCCTTGGCCGTGTGTTTTGGGTCATTGTCATGCTGGAATACCCATCCACGACCCATTTTCAAGGGAAGGAGGTTCTCACCCAAGATTTGACGGTACATGGCCCCGTCCATCATCCCTTTGATGCGGTGAAGTTGTCCTGTCCCCTTAGCAGAAAAACACCCCCAAAGCATAATGTTTCCACCTCCATGTTTGATGGTGGGGGTGGTGTTCTTGGGGTCATAGGCAGCATTCCTCCTCCTCCAAACACGGCGAGTTGAGTTGATGCCAAAGAGCTCGATTTTGGTCTCATCTGACCACAACACTTTCACCCAGTTCTCCTCTGAATCATTCAGATGTTCATTGGCAAACTTCAGACGGGCCTGTATATGTGCTTTCTTGAGCAGGGGGACCTTGCGGGCGCTGCAGGATTTCAGTCCTTCACGGCGTATTGTGTTACCAATTGTTTTCTTGGTGACTATGGTCCCAGCTGCCTTGAGATCATTGACAAGGTCCTCCCGTGTAGTTCTGGGCTGATTCCTCACCGTTCTCATGATCATTGCAACTCCACAAGGTGAGATCTTGCATGGAGCCCCAGGCCGAGGGAGATTGACAGTCTTTTGTGTTTCTTCCATTCGCGAATAATCACAACAACTGTTGTCACTTTCTCACCAAGCTGCTTGGCAATGGTCTTGTAGCACATTCCAGCCTTGTGTAGGTCTACAATCTTGTCCCTGACATCCTTGGAGAGCTCTTTGATCTTGGCCATGGTGGAGAGTTTGGAATCTGATTGATTGATTGCTTCTGTGGACAGATGTCTTTTATACAGGTAACAAGCTGAGATTAGGAGCACTCCCTTTAAGAGGGTGCTCCTAATCTCAGCTCGTTACCTGTATAAAAGAAACCTGGGAGCCAGAAATCTTTCTGATTGAGAGGGGGTCAAATACTTATTTCCCTCATTAAAATGCAAATCAATTTATAACATTTTTGACATGCGTTTTTCTGGATGTTTTTGTTGTTATTCTGTCTCTCACTGTTCAAATACACCTACCATTACAATTATAGACTGATCATTTCTTTGTCAGTGGGCAAACGTACAAAATCAGCAGGGGATCAAATACTTTTTTCCCTCACTGTATAAGCTTGGCACATCTAGCCACTGGGATTTTTGCCCATTCTTCAAGGCATAACTGCTCCAGCTCCTTCAAGTTGGATGGGTTCCACTGGTGTACAGCAATCTTTAAGTCATACCACAGATTCTCAATCGGATTGAGGTCTGGGCTTTGACTAGGCCATTCCAAGACATTTAAATGTTTCCCCTTAAACCACCCGAATGCTGCTTTAGCAGTATGCTTAGGGTCATTGTCCTGCTGGAAGGTGAACCTCCGTCACAGTCTGAAATCTCTGTAAGACTGAAACAGGTTTCCCTCAAGAAATTCCCTGTATTTAGCGCCATGGCGTTCTCGGGGTGATGAGGTGTTGGGTTTGCGCCAGACATAGCGTTTTCCTTGATGGCCATCTGACCAGAGTACCTTCTTCCATATGTTTGGGGAGTCTCCCACATGCCTTTAGGCAAACACCAAACGTGTTTGCTTATTTTTTTCTTTAAGCAAGGGCTTTTTCTGCCCACTCTTCCGTAAAGCCCAGCTCTGTGGAGTGTACGGCTTAAAGTGGTCCTATGGACAGATACTCCAATCTCCGCTGTGGAGCTTTGCAGCTCCTTCAGGGTTATCTTTGGTATTTTTGTTGCCTCTCTGATTAATGCCCTCCTTGCCTGGTCTGTGAGTTTTGGTGGGCGGCCCTCTCTTGGCAGGTTTGTTGTGGTGCCATATTCTTTCCATTTTTTAATAATGGATTTAATGGTGCTCTGTGGGATGTTTCTGATATTTTTTTATAACCCAACCCTGATCTGTACTTCTCCACAACCTGTTTGGAGAGCTCCTTGGTCTTCATGGTGCCGCTTGCAGAACACCATGAAGAACAGGTATATATATACTGAGATCATGTGACACTTAGATTGCAAACAGGTGGACTTCTTTTGAACTAATTATGTGACTTCTGAAGGTAATTGGTTGCACCAGATCTTATTTACGGGCTTCATAGCAAAGGGGGTGAATACATATGCACGCACCACTTTTCCGTTAATTATTTTAAAGAATTTTTTGAAACAAGTAATTTTTTTAATTTCACTTCACCAATTTGGACTATTTTGTGGATGTCCATTACATGAAATACAAATACAAATACATTTAAATTACAGGTTGTAATGCAACACAATAGGAAAAACGCCAAGGGGATGTATACTTTTGCAAGGCACTGTATGTCATTCTATTCATGGTGATGTATCCTGAATAGGTACAGAAAAGTTAGAAATATGCAATATCCAATATTTGCATATTTGGGTATTATTCTACACACTGGCAATTATTTTAATGAGCTCTGCCCCCAAACAAGACCAAATCTGGTTGGTCGGTTCGGACCAAATTTGGTTGGTCGGATCGGACCAAATCTGAACCAGTCATAGATGTCTATGTTTCACAAGTTTGGACATCAGCACAGCAGAGCTCAGTAGAGTACAGTAGAGGACAGTACAGCACAACACAGAACAGTAGAGTGGAGTTCAGTTCAGTACAGTACAGTAGAGTTCAGTACAGTAGAACTCATTAAAGTACAGTAGAGCTCAGTACAGTATATTATATTCTACTCAACTCTAGTGTGCTCTACTGTGTACTGTACAGAACTATACTCTACTGTGCTATACTGTGCTGTCCAAACTTGTGAACCCAACTGTGGTTTGTGAATTAGATTTCCCATTGTAGCCAATTCAATTGCAGAAATTACATTACCAATTTTTCAGAAAATCTGTTACCGATTTGGTAACGGAATTTCGAGTTTTAATCACTTAATAATTCATAAACAAAATTGATATCAGTAAAAACACTATAACTAATTGATAGGTCGACCTTTACTTGTTACTTCTGTGAACTTTCATTATCCTCCCCCCTCATGAGAGAGAAAAAATTGAAATTATCTTAAAGATATGTGGGTTTTTGGTAATGGAATTTCAAGGCATGAGGCAATGTTTTTTAAACTTACAGAGGGCAGAAAGATTTCTCCAAAACGAAATCTAAGTGTTGATATTAGTTGGCAGGGGCCTTTACTTCAACATTATTGTGTTTTGATGCATTTCTAATTGAATACTTTTTCTGGTAGATGTTTTCTAAGACCCCTTTTCCATCTGTTTGACCAGAAATCAAAGCCTTTGCTTATTCCTAATTTCTTGGGGAAATGGTTGAAAAATGTATATACAGTGAGCTCCAAAAGTATTGGGACAGTGACAAATGTTTTGTTGTTTTGGCTCTGTACTCCAGCACTTTGGATTTGAAATGATACACCGACTATGTGGTTGAAGTGCAGACTGTCAGCTTTAATTTGTGGCTATTTTCATCCATATGAAAGTTACAGACACACAAATATAACTTTTTACTATGTTAACATGCTAATTGAATTTGTCCCAATAATTTTGGTCCCCTAAAATATGGGGACTATGTACAAAAACTGCAGTAGTTTCTAAACGGTTCGAAAATACCCTCAAATTAAAGCTGACAGTCTGCACTTTAACCTTATAGTCATTGTATCATTTAAAATCCAAAGTTCTGGAGTACAGAGCCAAAACAACAAATGTGTCACTGTCCCAATACTTCTGGAGCTCAATGCCTTAATTAAAATATATATCCACTCTTAGCTTTCATTTGACACCCAATTTGACATGCTTCTATGAACGTCACGTTGGTGCTCATGAGTCCTTTCACATGGAAATGACCACCAACCAACCAACCAACCAACCAACCCCCACCCCAACTCAGCCGTTTGTTTGAATCCCTGTTATTTGACTCTTTCCACTAACCCAACTTCTCCCCACGGAGACATGTAAACAGAGGCACTTCCCCTTTTGTGGTGGCATAGCCAGTAAGCATTGATCTGCGCTATCTGTGTTGACAAAGGGTGTCCTTGACTTGGCCGTCCACTTCATGGTCACTGAACCTTTCCACAAAACTTCAACAGATGCATGGAAGCTCAGTGGAGAACAGTCCACATTCATTCCATGAGGTTGTATGTGGGGAGAACAACAAACTTCAGGGTCAAATACACTTGGGCCGAATGACATCATATTCCAATACAGCACTACTTTTAGCCAGAGCCACATAGGATAGTGCACTGTTTAGTGAATAGGGTGCCATTGGATACGTAGCATTGGTTAGACAATTTCTAGGAATAATTGTTTAGCAGAACAGGTCAAACTTTGCCACAGTCAAAATTAGATTTGCACTTTGCCATTACATTCATCTAAACTTCTTTAGCATTAGGCTCTGAATTGGGTATTCACATCGGAATCCTTTTAAGGTTTATCTCTGCCATAACAACACAGAAGAAAAATAAATTGGCACTCGTAGGGACAAAATCCTCCACAGCTGGGATAGTTTGCCTCAACACGTCAGCCAATGTAGACATAACAGAGAGATAATGGTAAGATTTTTGCTGCTAACAATAAGCACAACATAAAAAGGTCTGGTAATGAAAAGAGGAATGTATTTCTCTGTCAAACAAGGAAGCGCCTGAAGCCGCAGCGAGACCGAATTCCTCCGTCTTTGTTCTTTTTTTTTTTTTATACCAACTTTATTGTTGTTACTGCTTTGTGTGGCCAGAGTTGACAGAGTACACTTAGCACACAGCTACACACATAGCAACCCCCCCTGCTCTGTGTGCTATGATAATATTGACACTGCAGCCTAACACTGCCATTATTGAGTTTGGCCATTCTAAATAATGTTTGACCAGCATTACAACAGCAGTGAAATAACACAGCCTCGGCTGAGCCTATAGGGCTAGTTCCCCTCAGGTTATGACCCAATAGGGGGGTGTTTGTAGCCGGTGTGTGTGTGTGTGTGTGTTATAGGGTTAAAGGACGTGATGATGGCATCCTCTCACACTGTGTCACACTGAGCAGGTGTCAGGTTGGGCACTGCGGTCTCCAGTTTCTCTGCGTTAGCGTATCAAGGTGTATACAATAGCAAAGTGGCTAACGTCCACCTTTCATGTTATTGCTACCTAATACAAGCCAACTCGATCATCTAATAAGTCATTTACTTTTCTCTCTCTTATCACCTTGTGGCGCTATCGTGTTTACTCTTGGAAGTTTTATCGTGAAATGCCTGGCTGTAAGAGGAATAGCTGTGTGACTGTAAAACATTAGCCTGAATTTGTGTTTGCTCTGATAAGTGTTTACGATCAGCGATAGGCACAAGGTCGGGGTTAGTGTCCGTAGGTCTGTCATCACAGAGCAGGTCATCACAGTGTACCGACAGGTTCATCAGTGTCTAGTGAGCTACTACAGAGTGCTGACTAAGACAGCTTGTTCTCAGTAGTGTGTGTGTGTGTGTGGGGGGGAGTTCACTAATGCTTAGTAAGCTGTAAAATAATCTGTTCATTTGTCAATAGCCTGATTATGAAAGCTATGCAGTGTGTGTATGTGTGTGAGAGAGAGAGAGAGAGAGAGAGAGAGAGAGAGAGAGAGAGAGAGAGAGAGAGAGAGAGAGAGAGAGAGAGAGAGAGAGAGAGAGAGAATCTGTGATAGGCAGTACTGCCATCTCCTGGTCATGTGTGCTTGTCCTCTTTGTCCTGATTGGTTTACAGTACGTCAAGCATGTTGACTGTTGTTTCAGCTTGAGTCGTCAGACTGAATGTAAATCCCAGGGCTTACCACAACTTAATGACAACATTGCAGAGTCGACTAGGGGTCAAACGTCTGCTGTGGAACACACCATGACCTCTCCGTGTCATATTGAAGAGACACACACACAGGCACAGACACACGCATGACAACATACGCACTATACACACACAAACACATGGATTTTGTGTTGTAGATATGTGGTAGTAGAGTAGTGGCCTGAGGGCACACACTTGGTGTGTTGTGAAATCTGTTGTTATTGTATTGTAATGTTTTTGTAATTGTTTATAACTGCCTTAATTTTGCTGAACCCCAGGAAGAATGGGCATCCATAATAGATGCAAATACAAAAAAATACTGCATCATGTGACTGCTGTTTGTACACGACTCTTGGCTGAATTTGAATAACAAAGGACCCATCTAGTCTCTGGTGCCGTGCTACTCCCATAGTGTTGGCTTTGAGTTTAGGACTACATGGAGACTTGGAAAGAGACTACCTGTTATCGACTTTGCTTGAATATCCAGCATATTCATCTTTATTGCTCTGATGAAGGTCGACTGACCGAAAACGCAGCTACAATTAAAATAATTTTGCTTCTGACTTGAAGTGTGCAGAGACTTTTTCCTGTTTCTACAGCTTATTCAGAGAAATGAATGAATTACTTTTTTAAACGTAATCTAAAACTGTGAAGTAGGAATGTCTGTGTTTGGGGATTAGGTTTACGACCTTTCTTCTTTGTGTGTTTACATGCCCTTTCAGTGGCCACGTCGTACATATTTTTTTTAGGAACTTCCTGTCCACATGTTTTCATGGTCAACCACTTCCTCCGCCCACTCCCCCCACCCCTCCACCACATTGGATGTAGCGAGGCCAAATGTCAAAGTCTCATCAACGGACCATCTACATCAAACGTGGGCCCTGGGACACATTCAAATCCACAGAGTGGACCTGTGTGAATGACAGCGCCATAGAAACTGCCAGCCAGCAACAATAATGACATTGTTTGCTATCGCTCCCCTACATCTCCTGCCGCAATTATCCCGTTGAATCATCCCCTCCTCTTGAGCTTGGCACCGTGCAACAGGCAGACTTTATTATCGCCCTCTTCTACGTTGTTGTTTTTTCACGACGTTGACGTCGCCTTCCTCCTTACGGTTTCCAACAAGCCCCAGCCAATAAAGTGTTGGACAAATATTAGCTTTGGCAGGACACGCCTCGGCCTATCAGATCAGTGAAAGTCGTTGGCCGCATTGATTGGTTTATGGATTCAACTGCTGTGTGGAAAGAGTGGGAAAGGCACAGAAGGGGAGGGAGTCTGTTCTCTATTAGAATCCACTAGGTGTTTCAGCAAACAGAGGTAATGCTTGGCAAACAGGGCGGTTGGAGGAGGTTCCTCGGCAGTGTTAGCTTAGTAAACCTGGGTTCTGCGCAAACAGCTTCAAAGAATTTGACTCACTAGCTACCTCCACATAGCCTTTGATGTGGGTATCGATCGAGGCTGAGAGTGGCGCGACACGGTGGGGGGGGGGGGTTGGTTAGCGGGGGGATCCAGAGGGATTCACAGGAGCACAGGAGGAGGGCCGAGATGAGGATGTAGCTAGCTGGGGAACCAGTGTGTGTCACAACCTCTCTTGGGTCATGGCAGCTGGCTCAGCCTGTGATCAGTCAAAGTCATACTGCCCCCTGCCCACCCTACATGTCATGCACACATAAACACAAACACACGTGTATACACACATACCACATATGTTGCACACACACTCATATGTTGGCATGTAAGTACTGTCATATGTTGGCATGCAAGTACTGTCATATGTTGGCATGTAAGTACGATCATATGTTGGCATGCAAGTACTGTCATATGTTGGCATGCAAGTACTGTCATATGTTGGCATGCAAGTACTGTCATTTTGCTAAAGTGTGGTGTAGCACAACTGATCGTGTGTTTGAGGAGCGAAATCTACCAGAAACCCAATTTTATAATTACAGAACACAATTTAAGCATTGAGACATTTAAATGAGAACATTATCATAAAGGTTTAAAATTACACACTACATTATATTCCCAAAGCATAATAACCAGACGTAGCCTGGAGTTAAATCGAACCCACCATATCAATGTTTACTCAATGTCTTTGTTTACGCATCACACACTCAGAAAAGGCCTCTTCCTAGAGAATCTACCTATAGGAGTTCCTAAAATCATTCTGTGATGTGGTTTTCCAAAAAGACAAAAATAGGCTTTCTTTGATATCGAAATGCAAATGTCGTAGGCATGAACACACACACACACACACGCCCTCTGCTTCGACTCTCTTAAAAAGCTGACATGACAGAAGGTAAATTGCTACTTTAATTTCGGAGCGTAATCAGAGCTCAGAGACAAAAGCCCTCTCTATCTCAATGGATTCAGTCCTAGAGGAGTAGAAAGTACCATGCACTAAGAGCTCTCCAAGCTGTCTGGGTACCTAAAGACAGACCTCAGGCCTGGCAAACAACGTTCATGTATTACATCAAAGCATGGTATTATTAGGGGGAATAAATAGCCCAAATGTCATGGGGAGAATATTTGAAACCTGGCTAACCCAAATATCTATCCTTTCTCTTCTTCTTTACCCTGTGTAGGTTTTCCCTCATCTCTCTCGGCAACACTTATCTAACAAGACTGCCATTCTTCCAACGTTACATGTGTATATTCCATAGGCATCAATGGTAGTGTACTCGAAAATCCCAAGGTATGCAAGTTGGATCTGAAGTTATAGGTTTCAAACCTAAGTTGTCAGAAGACATACATAAGACAAGATAGTGACATGTAATGTCGTTGCCGTCATAACAAAACTGTAAGGTTGCTTGAAGGAAACCAATCACGCTGTCTTTTGAAAGGCACTAGTCATATAATAGCCTCTGAGTAGCATTGTGATGTCTCTCTCTCTCTCTCTCTCTCTAATTCCTGCTTGCAGTGTCAATTAAGTCTCCCGCCCACTCCTCTAGTCACTCTTACCTTCTCAATCTGAACACAGATCAGCTCTTAATCATGTGTTAACAGCTGGGGACCCGCTCAGCTCGTAATAACCTCATGTGTTAACAGCTGGGGGACCTGAAATTGTCCGTTGGTTCTGGTTGAAAGTGGGCCCAGAATAGATAGATAACATGCACAGGGAGCTGGGTGAAGTGATTGTGAGAAGAAGCCATGACTGGGAAGGTCATTAACTCTAGATATCTAGCTCACGGAGAGCTACACCACGTGACCTGGCTCTGATAATAATGACATCGTTTGGAAGACAGGCCTTGACGACTCAACCTCCCAGGGAAAGAAAGAGAGATGCTTCAAAAAAATAGACTATATGACAATTGGCAAGGAACTTCATAGGATTATTAATATTACAACCCATTGACATATTCAGTAATATGAGTTCAACATGGATAGGAGATTTGGCTATGGAACTACGACATGGATGGAGGATTGGCTATGGAATTACGACATGGATGGAGGATTGGCTATGGAATTACGACATGGATGGAGGATTGGCTATGGAATTACGACATGGATGGAGGATTGTAGATTGTATAGCTTGACCAATGTATTTGCACAGCTCAGGTGAGTAAACAGCAACGTATGGATTGACACATACATTCCTCAAGCAAGGACACGCGCACACTGTCCTTAAACACAACACACGCTGTACACCCACCCACCTAAGCCACCCCACCCGTTCAGTAAATGTTATTGACAGCTTGTAAGTGGCGAGATGCAGAGTGCTTCTCAGAGCGGTAGCTCCCCAGGAGCAAGTTAAAGATGAATATCAGTAATATAAGCTTGGCTGTCACCGGCCCTGTCCTGTTGGCAGTGCGAGTGTTAAGACCTTGGCCACTGACTTAAGATTCCACCCCATGCTGAGAGGATGAGCTGAGGCCTCTAGTAAGAGACAGATAGGGGGGAGACATGGAGGGATTTAACAGAGACGTCGTTGACCAATATTCAGGCAAAATAATAACCACAGGACATGAAATCCCAGATCAGAGAAGTCTCAGATGACTGCTGTCATGTAGCAATAACACTAACAAAAGGGTGTGTGTGTGTGTGTGTCTGTGTGTCTGTGTGTCTGTGTGTGTGTTTGTTTCAGGGATTTGTGTTATGTGTGTGCTAATCTTCTTAAGCTACAATGTTTTATCTTGTTGAACTGTTAATTATTATATCTAAATTACTGCAGTACAAAGCCACTTTCTTCACACCTCCTACAGACTAATGAGAACTAGCTAGTTTATCAATTAAATAAGGTAATCAGCAGATTGTCACAAGGAAGCTGCCACGCCCTCACCCCGGTCTCCTCCTACTCAGAATCCCAGACTCAATCAGCCATAAAACACACTGTTGACAACAACAGCAGCACAACAGAGCAATCAAACAGCATTGACATTGTCACTCCCACTATGTGGGGCCAAAGCTTGCTTAGATAAATCGTGTTTCTTTCTCTTAATGTAGGATAATCTGTCCGCTCTCACTCCCCTTTCCTCCCTCTCTCTCTATCTTTTCTTTGCCTCTCTCTCCCTCTCTCTCAAGCCCAATCAAGCTGTAAATCAACCATAAAGCAGTCTGCCTATGAACCAATGCATATCAGTGAGGCTTTTATTGGCAACCATGATGATTTTCCCTTTTTGAAGAGATAAATGGGTGACTTATTAGATGATTAAAGCAACGTTGGCACTCTGGCATTTTGTAAAGAGGGGAATTTTGAATGGTCAAGCATTCACACATCAAAGGAGCAGTAGGTCCACACCTGGAATACGTTATTGTACAGCAGGCTACATTTTCTGGGTTTGTCATATAAGCCAGCTAAGCTAGGTTACGCTACAAAAACAGATGAGAAAAATGTCTGTGAGGGTCAGTGTGGCTAGGCTAGGCTAGCTTCATCCCTTGTCGGAAACAAAAAGTATGGAGGCAGCGAGAACTGGAGGCGGCTACATTTGGTTTGTGTCATATTAGCCATCTAAGCTAAGCTACGGAGGAGCAGATATGAAAATGGTTAAAACGTGTAGAGAAGGTCAGTGTGGCTAAGCTAAGCTAGGCTTCAGTGTCTAGGCTTCAGTGGCTTCCCTTACGAAAAAAGATTGCAGTCAGAGTGCAGTATAACTGTAGTACACTGCAGTATAACTGCAGTCAGAGTGCAGTATAACTGTAGTACACTGCAGTATAACTGCAGTCAGAGTGCAGTATAACTGTAGTACACTGCAGTATAACTGCAGTCAGAGTGCAGTATAACTGTAGTACACTGCAGTATAACTGCAGTCAGAGTGCAGTATAACCGCAGAATGTAGCAAATACTGTGTCCAACATAAGACCGTTTTTATACTGCAGTAATTTTGCAGTGTAACTGCAGTTATTCTGCAATTGCTGCATCCAAAATACCACAGTCGACTGCAGTTACTGCACTTTTATTGCAGTTTCAAAACTGCAATCGTTTTTTTTTAAGGATTGGCTAAATTAGGCTTCAGTGGCTAATCTAGGTTTCAGTGGCTTGGCTAGGCTAACCAAGTTCTCCCCTTGTCTGACCAATTAGCACGGAGGCAGCTGGAGGGGGCTTCAAAGCGCCCAGGGCTTTGGAATCGCATTAGCTGTTTTTCTGGACATCAAAAAGTGCCAGTGCTAGGCTGTAAACTTGTTGAGTTTCTTAACCGCAGCTCGGTTCTAGAGTGCTGCTTTGGCCCGGGCATGCCTCTCAATCCCATTTTAAAATGATAGAATCCCCTGGATGGGAGAGAGTGGGAGGGTTTCCCATCCGTTCTTTGCATTATAATCTGAATTTCTTTCTTCACTGCTATTACTGTGACAGTTAGACCTGGAAATAGTGGGAAGAATCATGCAGAACTGTTGGCAGTGACAGTTGGTCGTAACATCTGTAGTAGTCGTTGTTGTGGTAGTGACAGTCAGCAGTACCAGCTGTAGTAGTCATTCTTTCTGGCAGTGACAGTCAGCAGTACCAGCTGTAGTAGTGGTTGTTGTGGCAGTGACAGTCAGCAGTACCACCTGTAGTAGTCATTCTTTCTGGCAGTGACAGTCAGCAGTACCAGCTGTAGTAGTTGTTGTTGTGGTAGTGACAGTCAGCAGTACCAGCTGTAGTAGTCATTCTTTCTGGCAGTGACAGTTAGCAGTACCAGCTGTAGTAGTCATTCTTTCGGGCAGTGACAGTCAGCAGTACCAGCTGTAGTAGTTGTTGTTGTGGTAGTGACAGTCAGCAGTACCAGCTGTAGTAGTCATTCTTTCTGGCAGTGACAGTCAGCAGTACCAGCTGTAGTAGTTGTTGTTGTGGTAGTGACAGTCAGCAGTACCAGCTGTAGTAGTCATTCTTTCTGGCAGTGACAGTCAGCAGTACCAGCTGTAGTAGTTGTTGTTGTGGTAGTGACAGTCAGCAGTACCAGCTGTAGTAGTTGTTGTTGTGGTAGTGACAGTCAGCAGTACCAGCTGTAGTAGTCATTCTTTCTGGCAGTGACAGTCAGCAGTACCAGCTGTAGTAGTCATTCTTTCTGGCAGTGACAGTCAGCAGTACCAGCTGTAGTAGTTGTTGTTGTGGTAGTGACAGTCAGCAGTACCAGCTGTAGTAGTCATTCTTTCTGGCAGTGACAGTCAGCAGTACCAGCTGTAGTAGCCATTCTTTCTGGCAGTGACAGTCAGCAGTACCAGCTGTAGTAGTGGTTGTTGTGGTAGTGACAGTCAGCAGTACCAGCTGTAGTAGTCATTCTTTCTGGCAGTGACAGTCAGCAGTACCAGCTGTAGTAGTCGTTGTTGTGGCAGTGACAGTCAGCAGTACCAGCTGTAGTAGTCATTCTTTCTGGCAGTGACAGTCAGCAGTACCAGCTGTAGTAGTGGTTGTTGTGGCAGTGACAGTCAGCAGTACCAGCTGTAGTAGTCCTTCTTTCTGGCAGTGACAGTCAGCAGTACCAGCTGTAGTAGTCGTTGTTGTGGTAGTGACAGTTGTAGTTTTGCTGCAGAATTGGCTACAGCATTAGTGGTAGGAATAGTAGTGGGTGTGGGTAGTATTTGTAGTGATAATGGTAAGAGATACACCACTGAAGTTGTATCTAAATCCATAGTGGATATTCATCCATCCATAATATCCTGGAGTCGTTTTTCTTGTGGTATATGAGAGCTTTAAGCAGCCTGTTGCATTGCTAAGTTACAGCCAGAGGAGAAGCGAGAGACTGGGCTTTAAGGTTAGTTACAGCCAGACTAGAGGAGAAGGGGGAGACTGGGCTTTAAGGTTAGTTACAGCCAGGCTAGAGGAGAAGGGGGAGACTGGGCTTTAAGGTTAGTCTTTAGAGGACCATGCCTGGCTCCTAATGAGCCTATTGTGGGCTGAGATCAATCCCAGTACTCTGTCAACACAAAGACACCACGGCCAGTTAAAAAATAAGAAGCGGGATTCACAAGGCCTAGCGAAACCACACCACTGACAGCTGCAGATAGTCCGGGCGCTTGCCAGGAACACGAGGAAAACATCCAACCCACTTTGGCTGCAACTGTTATCCCTCAACAATGCCTTCCAATATTTTCTGTGGAAGCTTTCATTGTTCTTGGCAGGGACAGGCGCTTTTCGGAAAACAGCCCCGCTGGTGTTGACGAGGAACCGGCTTAACGACAATCGCTTGCAAATGTATTTATCTTTTATAGCTCATGATCGCCCAGCACTTTTCGCCCGAGCGCTTTTTGTCAGACCCGGGGACCGTGAAGCCATTAGGAGCGACTCTGCCACGATAACTACTGCGACAATGACTCCTATCTCTCCTGCGCTGTTTACTCGCTAATATGGTGGGAGGCAGGCAGCGCGCCAGGCAACCTGCCCCGTTACAATGAGGCGTTTCACGGGCCCAGCAGAGCGCTCGTCCTCGGCACGGCGCTGAGATGACGAGGGGACCGCTAGCGAAAAACAAAGCCCAGATTAACAACGTTTCCTCACTGTGTGCACACAGAGCCTCTCTTTATGTGAATCAGGCCTAGGCCTACTGTAATCTATTTACAGTATTTACAATGTTTGTGCCGTGACAGACCGTGTTAACCCACTCAGCGATATAGTGGGATAGAGTGGCATTGTTCACTGTGTTCTATGTAGGATATGGATACCCTAGGCTGTGTGCCACACAGGGGCTAACACCATTCCAGAGCAGGCTCTATTTGACATTGTTACCAAGCCGGTAGTGTGAAGTCAACTATACGTAGAGTAATGGGAGGATTGTGAATAGAGCTGAAGGGGTTATGATTTATGCTTGTGGGATGGAAAATGGCTAATGAGCTTGTTTGTTGTCACAAGGGCCTTCCTCTGAGGTAACAGACTTCCAACACAGAGGACAGACAGAGGTACAGAGGGCATACACACACACACACACACACATAAACAATCCTCTAAACAGGACAGTAGATGCAGCAGATTGTTGGATTCATATTTGCTGTCACGCTCCTGTTTTCTCATCACATTAATACGCATGGAGGAATAGGAGTGTGAGAGGTGAGAAAGAGCACAGAGAGAGGCAGCCCATCACGACACCAGCAGAATATTGCGGTGACGGGGAGACATCCCCTCCGTGAATGACAATGGTCTAATTGCCAAAGCTCATCTGCATTTCAATGTCTTTCTGTTCCGACACATTAGCTCCGAGGCGGTCACAGCCCTGACATATTGAGATGTAGTGCAAGAGCTGTTCTCTGGGCACCAGGCGCTGTGGCTAATGCACTTTGCTAATGTATTATTTAGAAAGTGGCCCCGCTAATTGAGTTTTAATGTCAGCGACTGCTCTCCCGCATGCGTTTGACCGAGCAGGGGAAAGCTTAGATGCTGATAGATGATAGACGGCTGCTTGTGGCGGCTCCAAAAGGTCACAGCGTCGGAGAGTGAACTGCTGTGACCTCGGCTACTCTTAAAGGAGGCACGGCTGCTTTTTCCCACCGCTGTCCCCTGTGTTTTTCAGAGTCTGCGACATCGTACACGGTGGCTGGGTGACCGGAGGTCCACTGGATTGGAGAGAACTCAGTATTTATGAATATTGCCAATGCCAAGAGACCCCTGGACAGAATATGCAACTCCTCCACAGACAGTGCTCCCCCTGCAGGAAATACTGAGAACTACAGTATTGTCGTAGTTGTTCGTCATGGTAAAACGATGAACTAGATACACGGTCCAACCTAGATTTATAAACATGCTTTCTGAAGAATAAAAATTCCATTGACAGTGTTTCAGTAACTGATTTCATTCAGACGTGAATAACATCTCTTAATAACATCTCAGTTTACTCCCCTTCAGATAAAGGGTGATTCTGGGAGACTCCAGGCCAAGCTGCGAACACCATAA
Organism: Coregonus clupeaformis; assembly: GCF_020615455.1. NCBI lineage: Eukaryota > Metazoa > Chordata > Actinopteri > Salmoniformes > Salmonidae > Coregonus > Coregonus clupeaformis. The sequence continues at coordinate 2,303,319 of NC_059223.1, read as the reverse complement.
ACAGTCAGTCATAACATCAGCCTTGATAGATACAACATAAACAACTAAATGCTTGTGAACCTGTTTTCTCTCCCCTTAACACTAGACAAAGTGAGACTATTAGAAATTATTTTATGCAACCGAGCATTGGTTAAAAGGAACAATATGATGATGGCTTGTGCAAGTTGGAATTTGAATGTGTATAAACATGCAGCAATTTGCATGTTAAACGGCAAGATACTATGTGTTGCTGATCTGTGGAACTCATTAGCCACACTCTTACTTGCAATTATTTAGTGAGTCCACCCCACCCCGTCGCCGGAGATAGAAGGACGACGGGTCGCTCACCCAAAGCGCAGATAAAGCAGAGCAATAATTTATTTCAAAAAATCCCGACAGGCTAATTAACATTGTGAATTCAAGCAGAAAGTCAGTATTCCTCCGACAAGTTTAATTGCATTGACGTGCACACCCCAATTTACCAGCTCTAATAGAGAACTGCTTTAGCTCCCATAAATGCAGCTGGATTTCCCTCACCCCTTGAAGACACGGAACAGATCTTTTTTCTGAGCATAATCAAGTTGGGTTTTACCTGAGCTCATTTAATGATTTAATAGACTTAAATGAGTTCTCCCCCCCCCCCCAAGGTTAATTATGAAGCAGCGAATTAAATTCTTTCCCATGCTGATTGCTTATTTATAGAAATGTATTCTGTTCAGCTGAGAGGTAATGTGATTATTGGCTGGACTGACTAGGAGCCAAGCGAACCGTGCTGAGGAATACGGTAACGCTGTTGAGTTCAAGGGTCACTGAGACCAAGTGTCCTCTACCCCATGGCTAAATGACAAACATAAACTCTATGAATGATGCCTCAATGTAAAGTGTTATGTTCGCTATCAGTCATTCAACCTCAACACCATTTCACCAGAATATCAATCAATCCAATACAATGTCAATGATCTCATAGGTTTGGAAGACATTCAACATTTCCCAGAGAAGATCCATAGTGTGTACATGACAGCAAGCCCTAATAGCATGTGTACTGTACAAGTTCAGTCTGTATATTTGGTGGGGGAAGCTATAGGAGGACGGGCTCATTGTAATGGCTGGAATGGAACTAATGGAACAGAGTCCAACATGTGGTTTCCTTGTGTCTGATGTGTTTGATACCGTTCCATTTATTCCATTCCAGCCATTACAATGAGCCCGTCCTCCTATAGCTCCTCCCTCCAGCCTCCTCGGATGCATGCTAACTAAACAAACTACCAAGCAACCATAAAACAAACTTTTTCTAACTTCATATGATTTCAGCCTGAGTCAATTCTGCTCGGATCCATAGGAGGCTAAAGTGCCAATGCACAGAGTGCTTTGATATGACTGCAGGCCTAAAATTAGATTTAAATATCCCTGTCTGGCTTTCTCTCATCTTCTCCATCACTCCCTTCCATCCCCCTCTCTCTCGCTCTCTCTCACTCTCTCTGGGCCAAATGGAGCCCTATCCATCTCCCTTTGACAGGCTTGTTTAAATCTAGAGTTTTATAACACCTCTAATGTTCTGGGCCCCATCCGCCGAGCCCAACTGGTGCCGAGAGCAAGTGATTATATTGTAGTGCGGCTCATCAAACACTACACGGTCAAAAAGCAGAGCACTCGATATCTCAGACAAGTGAGTTTAATGGCTGCCAGTCCTTGACCTTCTCCATGGGGCTGCATGTTAGTCACTCTCCAGCAACTTACAATTGAAACAGAGCCACAGTAGCGAGAGAAGGGGTGGTGGTGGGGGGGTGTTGTGCGGGTGTAGTGCGTCCCCCCACCCTCCCTACCTACCCACCCCATCACTGGCTGGCTATCTCTCCCCTCGCCTCTTCCCCAAAAGTGTTGATTGTGGATTGGGGGAGCCCAGGAGACCACAGGGAGATAGGAGAGGAGAGAGTTGTCTCTGGGAGTGTCTCACGGTGCACTTGGTTTGGGGAGATGTGTTTGTGGGTGCAGGGGACATGGCCTCCCCTGCTGGGGGCTGAAGGCTCCCTCATGCGTGGAGAGCACAGCAACGAGGCTTTTCCACATCAGGGGGCACAGGTGTCGCTGTAGATTGGGCTTCGATGCTCACACAGTGACAGTGCATCAGACCGTCCGGTCGCACGGCAGGTGAGAATAATCCATCACCCACTGCTGTGATTCATCGAGGCTATTCCTCTGGCGCAACAACGGCCGAAGAGGAATCGTCATAGGAGTGAGGGTATTAGATAGTGTAGGAGGCCCAGACACATGGAAATTTATAAAATGTAGCTTTTGTGATCAGTTCATAGGAGGCGCTGAGCTGACGATGAACCTGACCACGTTAGCCACGTGCATACTAGCCTGTAGAAAGCACACACATAGCAAGCAATCACATTGTTTTGTCACATGACATATTTTCATCACTGAATGCAGTGAACACAATCCTTTCACTCCCAGTGTGTCTGGACTGTCTGCCCGTTTCAATCTGATATGGCCGTACCTGAACCTTCTTCATCCGTACCTCGACATCCCCGACGACCTCATCACTTCCCCGCCACTGACCCGCAATTACCCCGTCCGCCCATCGCAGCCGCCCGCCCCTTCACTCGTTAGCGAATCTATCAACAATTATAATTATGGGGATTGATTTAATTCATCCCTTAAATTCCAAGCGCCTGCATCTGAAACATACGGCAAGTTCTCTAGAAATGGAGCAATTAAGATAATTGACTGTACAAGCCTCATTAACATATTCCTCTCCAGCGGTGCGATAGGATTCATTCCAATAATGGAAAAGCCCTTGTACCTCCATTGTTCTCTATAACCCATGTTCATGGCTGGCCCCCCTGGCTGCTTCAGGCGCCTGTTCCCTGTCCTGTCTGTGACATGGACAGGAAGGTGGTGGTAGCACTATAGGACAGTCAAGCTGAAGGACAGCCGTGTGACAGCCAAGGTGACTGACTGGGGAGATGGGGAGATGGTAGTCTCGGAAAATCACAGACCTAGGGCAGCTGGAACATTGGTTACATTGTGGGAGGCAACCCGTCTGTCTAGAGGAACTAGGTGGATGGGGAAGAGGAAGTGGGGGATGGGGGGCCTTTACATGTCGTATTACAGTGTTTATCCATTGCATGCACTGCTCTGATGTCTTCATCCAGAAAGCTGTAGTTTTGGTACAGGAACTGTATAGGTCAAACGGAGTGCCTAGACTACGTGGTAAAATTACCTCAACAAATTCTGAACCCGTTCACCGGCTCATGAGTAGCCCTGTAATGTGTTACTAACGCGGAGCATTGGGGAGCATAAAAGACTGCCAGCGTGCTGTAGTTCCCTTCCTCTTGTCAATTAGCCCTGAGCGGCTGCCATTGAGTTCTACTGGTGACAGCTAGACAGGTAGGTGGCACACAGCAGTCATATCCTGAGTGGGAGGAAGGGAGGGTGACTGACCTTATGGTGGTCAGCAGTGTGGCTTTAGTCAGTGGACTCTGGTCTGGGTTGTGTGTGAGTGTGTGTGTGTGTGTGTGTGTGTGTGTGTGTGTGTGTGGCCTCCTCTTCAATCCTGACTCTGAAACGGGGGATGTGTTATGTTACTGCACAAGCACCATACTCTCTGTGCTCCTGTGTGCTGTGTGAGCACCACCCACGATCACTGTGGTCCTATGGCTTTTTAACATACGCACATGTCAAACCATATAGATCAGTCCATCCAGTCAAGTGTATAGCAGTCTTCTCAATGCCTGGCAGAAAGTCCCCTATCCCCATGAATTCGTCCAGCTTCAGGGTGGCACTGAGGCTTTTGGCTTTTTACGTTTTCCTTTTCTCGAGATGTTGTTATATGGAATATTGGGCTCTCTCTTTCCGTGGTCTGGCCTGTCCAATCCAATCATGAACGATATGCATTCCTCTCTCGCACACCGCTAGCCGCAGTCCTCCAGATCAGAGTTCCCTCAAAGCTCTGGGCCAAGCTGCAGGTTGCAGCGCGGAAGGTAGGAATGTAAGAACCTGACGAGTGCACCCGTTGGCCCGGGATTTAATAAAACATCTGAGAAACGACTTGCAAAACCGCAGTAGCAAATTATTCAACATATTGCTTGGCCAAGGGACAAATATGGAGTTTTTTAAGGATGTGTAAAAAAAAAAATTCAAGAACGTCAGTGCACAGCTGCTTTGAGTTTGTCAAGTTACCATCTGTAAAGAGAGAGAAGAGCTTCATGACGTCCATAACAAAAGACACACCACATAACTACTGTGTCAACACAACCCCAAAACACCACATACCTACTGTGTCAACACAACCCCAATCCCTCCTGTAGTTGTAAAACACAACCCCAATCCCTCCTGTAGTTGTAAAACACAACCCCAATCCCTCCTGCAGTCGGAAAACACAACCCCAATCCCTCCTGCAGTGGGAAAACAAACAGACACTGGCTCGCGCTAAGAGGCCCCAGTGAATCCACGCAGGAATTCTAAATACTTCAGAATTTATTTTTCCATGAGGTCTTTTAAGTAATCTTTTCAATCACGACGTACATTGACGTACATTTAGCTTGGAAAAATAAAATATTGGGTAAATATTTTTGGGGAAGCTGGCCCTATTTGAAAAGGAATGGTTGGCCTCTTCCCCTCCTTAAACACATTCACGTATATATACACACACACCGCTCTTATCCTCCCCAAACACACACACACACACACACACCGCTCTTATCCTCCCCAAACACACACACACACACACACACCGCTCTTATCCTCCCCAAACACACACACACACACACCGCTCTTATCCTCCCCAACACACACACACACACACACACCGCTCTTATCCTCCCCAAACACACACACACACACACACACCGCTCTTATCCTCCCCAAACACACACACACACACACACACCGCTCTTATCCTCCCCAAACACACAACCCTCTTCTCTCGCACTCACACACACACTCACTCACACACATACTTTGGCCGTGTTTGAGTGGGATCAGTGTCTCTCTCTCGCTGCCGGACTCACTTGTTTATTCTCCCATGCTGCAAATTCAGACATTTCCCCTCTCTGAAAGGACCCATGTGTGCCGGGGCCGAATGAACAACAAAGGAAGGAAAATATCAACAAGTCGTCATTTACTTCAGAACAAAAACAAACAAAGCCAGAAGAAAGAACCTGCTAAGGAGTCTGGGGCTTTTGCACCAGGAATCCATCTCATGTGGCTTCAGGCAGCCTGCCAGCCAAATCTAATATGGATTTATATACAAAGAAAGTGCCTAGTTTAACATAATTAATATTTAATCATGCATGGAGCAATTTAAAGCGGACTTTGTTTGGAGGCCAAAAAATCACCAGATAAACTGTTGCCCCAAAGGAGCCTGAAAACCTCACGCTGGATTAAATGTTTACACTGCTGGCATACACTCTGGTAAATGAGGTTACAATTCTGCGCCTGAATCAGTGAGTGCTAACCCTGCTGAACAGGTCAGAGAGATCTCACACACACACACACCAGTGGAGGCTGTTGAGGGGAGAACGGCTCATAATAATGGCTGGAACGGAGCAAATGGAATGGCATCAAAGACATGGAAATGATGTATTTGATACCATTCCACCGATTCCGCTACAGCCATTACCACAAGCCCGTACTCCCCAATTAACGTGCCACCAACCTCCTGTGACACAAACACACAGCACTCCTCAATATCCCCTACTCCCTAGGCCCTTGTCAGGTATTTCTCCATTCAACACTCCCTCATGAACACCATGTATTGACACATAGGACTGAGATTGAACAAGTGTTGGTAGAAACTCCACAGAAGCCTCTATCCCTACTAACAGGGAGAGATGAGGTTGAATAGACTCTACTGTTTTTATTAAACACACTATATATACACACTGTATAGACTCTTCACTCTTTAATATTACTTTCTCAGCTATATACAGTGAGGGGAAAAAAGTATTTGATCCCCTGCTGATTTTGTACATTTGCCCACTGACAAAGAAATGATCAGTCTATAATTTTAATGGTAGGTTTATTTGAACAGTGAGAGACAGAATAACAACAAAAAAATCCAGAAAAACACATGTCAAAAATGTTATAAATTGATTTGCATTTGAATGAGGGAAATAAGTATATGACCCCTCTGCAAAACATGACTTAGTATTTGGTGGCAAAACCCTTGTTGGCAATCACAGAGGTCAGACGTTTCTTGTAGTTGGCCACCAGGTTTGCACACATCTCAGGAGGGATTTTGTCCCACTCCTCTTTGCAGATCTTCTCCAAGTCATTAAGGATTCGAGGCTGACGTTTGGCAACTCGAACCTTAAACTCCCTCCACAGATTTTATATGGGATTAAGGTCTGGAGACTGGCTAGGCCACTCCAGGACCTTAATGTGTTTCTTCTTGAGCCACTCCTTTGTTGCCTTGGCCGTGTGTTTTGGGTCATTGTCATGCTGGAATACCCATCCACGACCCCTTTTCAATGCCCTGGCTGAGGGAAGGAGGTTCTCACCCAAGATTTGACGGTACATGGCCCCGTCCATCGTCCCTTTGATGCGGTGAAGTTGTCCTGTCCCCTTAGCAGAAAAACACCCCCAAAGCATAATGTTTCCACCTCCATGTTTGACGGTGGGAATGGTGTTCTTGGGGTCATAGACAGCATTCCTCATCCTCCAAACACTGCAAATTGGGTTGATGCCAAAGAGCTCCATTTTGGTCTCATCTGACCACAACACTTTCACCCAGTTCTCCTCTGAATCATTCAGATGTTCATTTGCAAACTTCAGACGGGCATGTATATGTGCTTTCTTGAGCAGGGGGACCTTGCGGGCGCTGCAGGATTTCAGTCCTTCACGGCGTAGTGTGTTACCAATTGTTTTCTTGGTGTCTATGGTCCCAGCTGCCTTGAGATCATTGACAAGATCCTCCCGTGTAGTTCTGGGCTGATCCTCACCGTTCTCATGATCACTGCAACTCCATGAGGTGAGATCTTGCATGTAGCCCCAGGCCGAGGGAGATTGACAGTTCTTTTGTGTTTCTTCCATTTGCAAATAATCGCACCAACTGTTGTCACCTTCTCACCAAGCAGCTTGGCGATGGTCTTGTAGCCCATTACAGCCTTGTGTAGGTCTACAATCTTGTCCCTGACATCCTTGGAGAGCTCTTTGGTCTTGGCCATGGTGGAGAGTTTGGAATCTGATTGATTGATTGCTTCTGTGGACAGGTGTCTTTTGTACAGGTAATAAACTGAGATTAGGAGCACTCCCTTTATAAGATGATATCCTCATGCAATGATGAAATAATGCTTCTTACACCAACCTACGCCCCTCACTCATTCTAGACAATACGTTCTGAACACAAAATAGGATTAGCAAAGAAGTTTTGCGAGATAAGAAAACTTCCCTCGCCTCTGCTCTTTCCTCTGTATACAATTCCATTGCCGTAAATAGGAAACTTATATAAAAGGGGGGGGGGGGGGTTAATATAAGCGGATTTGACGGCCGGTAAGTGTTCACTTGTGCAAAATAAAACAGGTTATCAGGTTTATTTGGTGATTCCCGGCACCCCTTAATAAATCGGCTTAAAGGCGGCCTAACGGCTTCATTCGCTGCAAATCTCTGCACTGCAATAACACGCACCAGCAAGCACAGATTAATTTAATAACTCCTTAATATTTTCTGTGAAAAGGGGGGACTGGGAGAGTCCGCAGCATATGGGGAGCTCGAGCCGAGCCTCCCACAGAATAGAATATTGCTGTGGCTCCAGATTGAAATTTACGTAATGATGTCATTTATATTCCATTCACCAACAAGGCTAGAAAAATACTTTCAACTGACTCTGTGGCAAAATAAAAGTGTGTTTCGTGCCCAGATCCTATCATCCTGAAAAATAGACACAGAAATTGACGTTCAAAATACATAATTTACAACTCTAATTTATTTAAATATTTGTATTAAGTTTATTTGAAAAGGGACCATGTACAACAAAACATAAGTCTCAGAAGTAAATGGAAAAAATAAAAATAAAAATAAGTAAGAAGTGAGGCGTCGCACCAGTTTTAGCTCATTTCCATCTGCAGTCCACGGGCAGGTGAACATATAAACATTATATACAAACAGACAACGAATATACATCAGACATTAAAAAAAAAGAGGTCAGGACATTACACATAGAAGTCATTGCACATATTGCTTTTGGACCTGATCATATTTTAGTTGTAAACACATAAACACATAGTAAAAACAAAATATTGCACAGAGCCCAGTTATTGCACCTATTGAAAATGGCATGTGTGTGTTTTAGTGTGTCTTCTGTTGCATTATAAAGAGTCACTGTGGCCTATTAGATTAAAATCAGTGTGAACACGTCTGATTGGACTTGATCCATGTTTTTGTCACGGATGAGAAGGCTTGGAGGCTGAAATCGTGATTTGTCCAAATCAGTTGCAAAAAGAGAGGGTGGAGTTTCTCATTCTGGTTCCGCTCCTCATTCTAGCATCTCTTAATCCCTTCTCTTTAATACGTATGGACCCAGAACTTAATCAAGCAGCTGACCAATTACGTGAGACTTTAGTTCTGGGTTAACCAAGATTAGACTGACATTAGTCCAACAGTTGAAGTCGGAAGTTTAAATACACTTAGTTTGGAGTCATTTAAACTCGTTTTTCAACCACTGCACACATTTCTTGTTAACAAACTATAGTTTTGGCAAATCGGTTAGGACATCTACTTTGTGCATGACACAAGTAATTTTTCCAAATATTGTTTACAGACAGATTTTTTCACTTATAATTCACTGTATCAAAATTCCAGTGGGTCAGAAGTTTATATACACTAAGTTGACTGTGCCTTTAAACAGCTTGGGAAATTGCAGAAAATGATGTCATGGCTTTAGAAGCTTCTGATAGGCTAATTGACATCCTTTGAGTCAATTGGAGGTGTACCTGTGGATGTATTTCAAGGCCTACCTTCAAACTCAGTGCCTCTTTGCTTGACATCATGGGGAAATCAAAAGAAATCAGCCAATACCTCAGAAAAAAATTTGTAGACTTCCACAAATCTGGTTCATCCTTGGGAGCAATTTCTAAATGCCTGAAGGCACCACGTTCATCTGTACAAACAATAGTACGCAAGTATAAACACCATGGGACCACGCAGCCGTCATACCGCTCAGGAAGGAGACGCGTCCCGTCTCCTAGAGATGAACGTACTTTGGTGCGAAAAGTGCAAATCAATCCCAGAAGATGCTGGAGGAAACAGGTACAAAAGTATCTATATCCACAGTGAAACGAGTCCTATATCGACATAACCTGAAAGGCCGCTCATCAAGTAAGAAGCCACTGCTCCAAAACCGCCATAAAAAAGCCACACTACGGTTTGCAACTGCACATGGGGACAAAGATCATACTTTTTGGAGAAATGTCCTCTGGTCTGATGAAACAACAATAGAACTGTTTGGCCATAATGACCATCGTTATGTTGGGAGGACAAGCCGAAGAACACCATCCCAACCGTGAAGCACGGGGGTGGCAGCATCATGCTGTGGGGGTGCTTTGCTGCAGGAGGGACTGGTGCACTTCACAACATAGATGGCATCATGAGGAAGGAAAATTATGTGGATATATTGAAGCAACATCTCAAGACATCAGTCAGGAAGTTAAAGCTTGGTCGCAAATGGGTCTTCCAAATGGACAATGACCCCAAGCATACTTCCAAAGTTGTGGCAAAATAGCTAAAGGACAACAAAGTCAAGGTATTGGAGTGGCCATCACAAAGCCAAGACCTCAATCCTATAGAAAATGTGTGGGCAGAACTGAAAAAGCGTGTGCGAGCAAGGAGGCCTACAAACCTGACTCAGTTACACCAGCTCTGTCAGGAGGAATGGGCCAAAATTCACCCAAATTATTGTGGGAAGCTTGTGGAAGGCTACCCGAAACGTTTGACCCAAGTTAAACAATTTAAAGGCAATGCTACCAAATACTAATTGAGTGTATGTAAACTTCTGACCCACTGGAAATGTAAAATAAAAGCTGAAATAAATAATTCTCTCTAATATTATTCTGACATTTTACATTCTTAAAATGAAGTGGTGATCCTTACTGACCTAAGACATGGAATTTTTACTAGGATTAAATGTCAGGAATTGTGAAAAACTGAGTTTAAATGTATTTGGCTAAGATGTATGTAAACTTCCGACTTCAACTGTAGATACCACTTGCCATTTACATGTATCATTTGTGAGATTAATTTTGCTACGCTTCACTGCTCACCATAATAGGGTGTCGTGACTGACTGTGTTCCCCCTCCTAAGTAGCTCGGCCCATTTTGGCCAACCCCCCAAAACCTCAAACATTCTGGTTCACTACCAACCCACTGCTCCCACCACCACCAGTCACACAATAGCAGCTCAAATAACAAGCGATGTGGTTTGTATGGCAAGATAATTGACTGTTGGAGGAAAAACTAACAGACATCTGGTTGTCATTAGCCTTAAAGATACTAAATGTCCTGCAATCAGCAAACAAGGCATTACATGTGACAAGCTGACATCAAATATATGCTATTCGGAGTGGGTGGTGGTGGTAACTGAACAGAGAGGCAGTCTTGAGAGGGGGGCTTCATGAAAATAAACAGGGTCAACTGCAGACGATGTAATGAGAATTTGCTCCATTTGGTGGTTGCCCGCAGCAAATATCCCATCTGTTTTCTATTGGAGAGAGAGTCAACAGTTTAGAAGGACAGGGGGGAGACAGAGAATCAGCAGACCATACTGACATCTCATGGCTGCAGCTGAGATCACATGCAGCAGGCACTCTGTGTGTGTGTGTGTGTGTGTGCGTGTGTGCGCATGCGTTCGTGCATTCAACCCGTAGCATTCACATCTGTAGCCATGAAAAGCTTTGAAAGGCTGGTCATGGCTCACAACAACACCATCATCCCAGACACCCTGGACCCACTCCAATTTGCATACCAGCCCTACAGATCCACAGATGATACAATCTCTAATGCACGCCACACTGCCCTTTCCCACCTGGAAAAAAGGAACACCTTCGTGAGAATGCTGTTCATTGACTACAGCTCAGCGTTCAAAACCATTGTGCCCTCGAAGCTCATCACTAAGCTCAGGACCCTGGGACTGAACACCTTCCTCTGCACCTGGATCCTGGACTTCCTGACAAGTCGCCCCCAGGTGGTGAGGGTAGGCAACATCACCTCCACCACGCTGACCCTTAACACAGGGGCCCCTCAGGGGTGCGTGCTTAGTTCCCTCCTGTACTCCCTGTTCACCCACGACTGCGTGGCCAAACACGACTCCAACACCATCATTAAGTTTGTAGACAACACAACAGTATTTGGCCTGATCACCGACGATGATGAGACAGCCTACGGGGGGAGGTCAGAGACCTGGCAGTCTGGTGCCAGGACAACAACCTCTCCCTCAACGTCAGCAAGACAAAGGAGCTGATCGTGGACTACAGGAAACGGAGGGCTGAGCACGCTCCCATCCACATCGACGATGTGTGGAGAAGGTTGAGAGCTTCAAGTTCCTCTCTGTCCACATCACTAAGGAACTATAATGGTCCAAACACATCAACACAGTCGTGAAGAGGGCACTCCAATGCCCCTTCCCCCTCAGGAGGATGAAAAGATTCGGCATGGGCCCTCAGATCCTCAAAAAGTTCTACAGCTGCACCACTGAGAGCATCTTGACTGGCTGCATCAAAGCTTGGTATGACATCTGCTTGGCATCCGACTGCATGGCGCTACAGAGGGTAGTGCGTACTGCCCAGTACATCACTGGGGTCGAGCTCCCTGCCATCCAGGACCTCTATATCAGTTGGTGTCAAAGGAAGGCCCTATAAATTGTCAAAGACTCCAGCCACCCAAGTCATAGACTGTTCTCTCTGTTACTGTGCGGCAAGCGGTACCGGAGCACCAAGTCTGGAACCAACAGGACCGTGAACAGCTTCTACCCCCAAGCTATAAGACTCCTGAACAGCTAATCATGGCTACCCGGACTATTTGCACTGCCCCCCACCCCCACCCCATATTTTTATGCTGTTGCTACTCTGTTAATTATTTATGCATAGTCACTTTAACTCTACCCACATGTACATATTACTTCAACTACCTCAACTAGCCAGTGCCCCGCACATTGACTCTGCACCGGTACCCCCCTGTATATATAGCCTCCCTACTGTTATTTTATTTTACTTCTGCTCTTTTTTTTCTCAACACTTTTTTGTTGTCGTTTTATTTTACTTTATTTTATTAAAAATAAATGCACTGTTGGTTAAGGGCTGTAAGTAAGCATTTCACTGTAATGTCTGCACCTGTTGTATTCGGCGCATGTGGCCAATAAAATTTGATTTGATTTGATTTATAAGACTGCTACATACAGTGGGGGAAAAAAGTATTTAGTCAGCCACCAATTGTGCAAGTTCTCCCACTTAAAAAGATGAGAGGCCTGTGATTTTCATCATAGGTACACGTCAACTATGACAGACAAATTGAGAAGAAAAAAAAATCCAGAAAATCACATTGTAGGATTTTTTATGAATTTATTTGCAAATTATGGTGGAAAATAAGTATTTGGTCACCTACAAACAAGCAAGATTTCTGGCTCTCACAGACCTGTAACTTCTTCTTTAAGAGGCTCCTCTGTCCTCCACTCGTTACCTGTATTAATGGCACCTGTTTGAACTTGTTATCAGTATAAAAGACACCTGTCCACAAGCTCAAACAGTCACACTCCAAACTCCACTATGGCCAAGACCAAAGAGCTGTCAAAGGACACCAGAAACAAAATTGTAGACCTGCACCAGGCTGGGAAGACTGAATCTGCAATAGGTAAGCAGCTTGGTTTGAAGAAATCAACTGTGGGAGCAATTATTAGGAAATGGAAGACATACAAGACCACTGATAATCTCCCTCGATCTGGGGCTCCACGCAAGATCTCACCCCGTGGGGTCAAAATGATCACAAGCTGGGACCAAGGGAACAAAGCCTACCATCAGTAACACACTATGCCGCCAGGGACTCAAATCCTGCAGTGCCAGACGTGTCCCCCTGCTTAAGCCAGTACATGTCCAGGCCCGTCTGAAGTTTGCTAGAGTGCATTTGGATGATCCAGAAGAGGATTGGGAGAATGTCATATGGTCAGATGAAACCAAAATATAACTTTTTGGTAAAAACTCAACTCGTCGTGTTTGGAGGACAAAGAATGCTGAGTTGCATCCAAATAACACCATACCTACTGTGAAGCATGGGGGTGGAAACATCATGCTTTGGGGCTGTTTTTCTGCAAAGGGACCAGGACGACTGATCCGTGTAAAGGAAAGAATGAATGGGGCCATGTATCGTGAGATTTTGAGTGAAAACCCCCTTCCATCAGCAAGGGCATTGAAGATTAAACGTGGCTGGGTCTTTCAGCATGACAATGAAGTATTGAGAAACTTTTGTTATTGACCAAATACTTATTTTCCATCATAATTTGCAAATAAATTCATAAAAAATCCTACAATGTGATTTTCTGGATTTTTTTTCTCATTTTGTCTGTCGTAGTTGACGTGTACATATGATGAAAATTACAGGCCTCTCTCATCTTTTTAAGTGGGAGAACTTGCACAATTGGTGGCTGACTAAATACTTTTTTCCCCCACTGTATTTAGTTAAATAGCTACCTGGACTATCTGCACTGACCCTTTTTGCACTACCTCTTTTGACTCATCACATACGCTGCTGTTACTGTTTATTATCTATCCTGTTGCTTAGTCATTATACCTTTACCTATATGTACATATCTTTTTACTCATCACACGATGCTGTTACTGTTTATTATCTATCCCGTTGCCTAGTCAATTACCTCGTACCCCTGCACATCGACTCGGTACCGCGTGTATATAGCCAAGCTATCGTTACTGTGTATTTATTCCTTGTGTTATTATTTTACTATTTATTTCTAAGCCATTTCTTTTTTCTTTTTTTCTTCTCTCTTTTATGTCTCTGCTGTTGGGAAGGGCCCATACAGTGTATTCGGAAAGTATTCAGACCCCTTGACTTTTTACACATTCTGTTACATTACAGCCTTATTCTAAAACGGATTAAATAGTTTTTCCCCCCCTCATCAATCTACACACAATACCCCATAATGACAAAACAAACACAGGTTTTTAGACATTTTTGCAAATGCATAAAAAACAAAACTGAAATATCACATTTACATAAGTATTCAGACCCTTTACTCAGTACTTTGTTGAAACACCTTTGGCAGCGATTACAGCCTCGAGTCTTCTTGGGTATGACGCTACAAGCTTGGCACACCTGTATTTGGGGAGTTTCTCCCATTCTTCTCTGCAGATCCTCTCAAGCTCTGTTAGGTTGGATGGAGAGCGTCGCTGCACAGCTATTTTCAGGACTCTTCAGAGATGTTTGATTGGGTTCAAGTCAGTGTTCTGGCTGGGCAACTCAAGGACATTGTCCCAAAGCCACTCCTGCGTTGTCTTGGCTGTATGCTTAGGGTCATTGTCCTGTTGGAAGGTGAACCTTCGCACCAGTCTGAGGTCCTGAGCACTCTGGAGCAGGTTTTCATCAAGGATCTCTCTGTACTTTGCTCCGTTCATCTTTCCCTTGATCCTGACTAGTCTCCCAGTCCCTGCCGCTGAAAAACATCCCCACAGCATGATGCTGTCACCACCAGGCTTCACCGTGGGGATGGTGCCAGGTTTCCTCCAGACATAACGCTTGGCATTCAGGCCAAAGAGTTCAATCTTGGTTTCATCAGACCAGAGAATCTTGTTTCTCATGGTCTGAGAATCCTTTAGGTGCATTTTGGCAAACTCCAAGCGGGCTGTCATGTGCCTTTTACTGAGGAGTGGCTTCCGTCTGGCCACTCTACCATAAAGGCCTGATTGGTGGAGTGCTGCAGAGATTGTGGTCCTTCTGGAAGGTTCTCCCATCTCCACAGAAGAACTCTGGAGCTCTGTCAGAGTGACCATCGGGTTCTTGGTCACCTCCGTGACCAAGGCCCTTCTCCCCTGATTGCTCAGTTTGGCCGGGCGGCCAGCTCTAGGAAGAGTCTTGGTGGTTACAAACTTCTTCCATTTAAGAATGATGGAGGCCACTGTGTTCTGTGTTCTTGGGGACCTTCAATGCTGCAGAAATGTTTTGGTACCCTTCCCCAAATCTGTGCCTCGACACAATCCTGTCTCAGCATTCTACTGACAATTCCTTCGACCTCATGGCTTGGTTTTTGCTCTGACATGCACGGTCAACTGTGGGACCTTATATAGACAGGTGTGTGCCTTTCCAAATCATGTCCAATCAATTGAATTTACCACAGATGGACTCCAATCAAGTTGTAGAAACATCTCAAGGATGATCAATGGAAACAGGATCCACCTGAGCTCAATTTCGAGTCTCATAGCAAAGCGTCTGAATACTTATGTAAATAGGGTATTTATGTTTGTTATTTTCAATACATTTTCTACAATTTGTTTTCGCTTTGTCATTATTGGGTGTTGTATGTAGATTGATGAGGTAAAACATTCATTTAATCAATTTTAGAATAAGGCTTTAACGTAACAAAATGTGGAAAAGGTCAAGGGGTCTGAATACTTTCCGAATGCACTGTAAGTAAGCATTTCACTGTTAGTCTACACCTGTTGTTTGCCTTGTACCCATCATGAGGTTGCTACAACCTAGCCTACAAATGAAAGTTTATAACGTAGGTGCCCAGGTCAAGAGACAAATTGGAGTAATCAAGGTGACCGACAGTGACACATTCAATACCGCCTTGCACATTCCTGCCTGCATCTAGCTGATCTGGGGTGTATTCATTAGTCCAAACAGTTGCAAAACGTTCCGTTTTTTAAACTAAAACAAGATTGGATAAATTCAGGTAGATCCCTCCCTGTTTCGTTCCGTTTGCATCCGTTTAAGAAACATTTTGCAACAGAATCAGCTGAATAAATACACCCCTAATTACCATCACTTTGCTCGTTAAATAATTCCTTCTTGCAATTTCAGTTTAATCCACCAGAAAAGACAACAAAATATTACTACAAATATTATGGTTAAACTCAAATATACTAATTGATACAAAAAAAACTGTATAATCTTTGTACTGTAAATTATATCATAAATAGGACTGGTGGAGTTATGTCACACATGCAGCTAAAAAATATATATGGAAATGTCTGCTCTACTCAAAATTACAACCAACTAATTGTAGCATTACCGCAAAAATGGAAAGAGGCAATTGGAAGGGGGAGAAAGTATTAAAGACCAAAACTGGTTAAACAAGATTGTGATCAATAAAAAGTAGACCAGTTTCATTTAAGGACCAAAATATTACCAGCTGTGCCATACAGATAGTTGGGAAGAGATTTTTGATGTACTGATTCCATGGCCATTGGTTTATGAACTGATACACGATGGATTCAAAACTTGTTTTTTCAATGTAAATGATTATAAAAAATTATTGCAGCCAATAGAATGTAATATATATGGGGGATATAACCATCCCAGCTCTGAAGATTTTGCTGCGAAGAGACAGAATCATTAGATCATTTGTTTTGGTACTGTCCATATGTAGCTTGTTTTTGGTCACAGGTTCAGGAATGGTGGAAGAATTGCAACATTTAACTGGAGCTAACTGCACTGCTGGGTGATTTAAAAAGTCATTGTCAATCGATCAATAATATAATAACACTCTTAGCAAAAATGTTTATCTTTAATTTACAATCTATAGAAACTATGAGAATAGAAAGGTTCAGAACTTTTGTGAAACATCACAGAGCAGTTGAAAAATATATGGTAAATAGAAATCAAAACTGGATGGTGTTCAGAGATAGATGGGAGGGGTTGAGTGGAGCTGAAGGGTGGGACTAAAAAAAACAAGATAACTAATGTAAAATATACTGTGTCCGTAAAATGTATATAGGTTCAGAACTTTTGTGAAACAGCAGAGTAGAAAAATATATGGCAAAAATAAATCAAAACTGGATGGTCTTCAGAGATAGATGGGAGGGGTTGAGGGTAGCTGAAGGATGGGACTAAAAACAAACAAAAAGGTAACTATTGTAAAATATACTGTGTCCGTAAAATGTATATAGTATGTATAAGCTGGAAGTAGAAGCCTAAGTGTTGTTGTCCATTCGTTTACTCCAATTAGGGGAGCGGTGTTAGGGTTAAAACATTTTATTTTTATTTTTATATTTACAAAAAAGTATATGGGGGATTGGAAATGATGCAGACAATTACATTGATGGAAGCCACAATCTATCTGCAATATTAAATCCTTCTCGCATCTACACGCTCTCCTCTTCTCACCTTTTCCCTTCGCTTGTGGATTTCAGGACACAACACAACAGCTGTCTGTGACCAGGCACATAAACCTCTCCAAGCCAAACCTTCATACCATAACCACTAATGCTACCCGACCTACATTGTTTTCACCATATTCATGTTATAGTCAACAAACTACAACTAACGCGTTAAAACCCACAATCACGCAGTACAGTGTACAGCAAGCAGTTTAGCAGTTACACCGGCGGGCCCCCGGTGGCAATATATTTATAAAACCGAAAGCTTACCTTGACTTGGAAGAGTTGCAGTGTTGTTGAATAGCCTTAGCCAGCTAACTAACATAAATAGCATTCCTCTCCGTCTGAGTCAGGTTGATGAGTAGGCTAAATTAGCTGCATTAGCTAAGTCTGTTAGTAAGTGAAAGGTAAATTAAGAATAAAAAAATTTATGAAATATAGCTAGCTAGCTAGCTCTAGACCATTGCAAAACAGTGTTTTAATAACTTATTTGGTGACGTGAATATATTTAGTATAGTTTTATCTAAAAAGGATACATTTTTCAATGTTTCACTATTTTTATTTTTATGAAATTCACTGAGGAGGATGGTCCTCCCCTTCCTCCACTGGTGTGTGTGTGGTGGGAGGTTTAGGAGGCCTGTAGGGATCAGGAGAATAAGAACAGCCTCAAAAGAGGGCATACTACTGGTGACAAAGCAGTGATTTGTTGACTCATTCCCTTCATACACAAACAATGTTGTGAATTATACAGATTGACTTGTGTTGTTTATTATTTTCTCAGTTTATCTGTAAAACTCTGAGACAAAGGCTCTGTCGTAGCCGGCCGTGACCGGGAGACCCATGGGGCGGCGCACCATTGGCCCAGCGTCGTCCAGGGTAGGGGAGGGAATGGCCGGCAGGGATGTAGCTCAGTTAGTAGAGCATGGTGTTTGCAACGCCAGGGTTGTGGGTTTGATTCCCACGGGGGGCCAGTATGAAAAGAAATAAAAAATAATGTATGCACTCACTAACTAAGTCGCTCTGGATAAGAGTGTCTGCTAAATGACTAAAATGTAAAAAAAAAAAAATGTACAAACATACACAATGAAGACAGAAGTAAAAATGAGAGAGAGAGCCAATAAATCCATTAGAGAGAGAGAGAGAGAGAGAGAGAGAGGGAGAGAGAGCATGAGGGAGAGGGAGGTAGAGAGAGAGAGAGAGAGAGAGAGATGTAGAGCTGTGTCACTCACTCACAGTACGGCCCCTCCCCTGCCTGCTAGATCCTCTCTCTTGTGCTTTATCAGCTACGGTTAATAAACTGGGTGTGATTTCGAGCGGGTCTATACGGAACGGGTCTAGTTGTCCTCGGGTCCGTTCGGAACAGGTCTCTATATAAAAAAAAAATGTATTTATGGGTATCGGGTCCGAATGAGAAAGCCCCAGGTCCATTTCGGGACGGCTCCAACTTTTTGGACCCGTGAAGACTTCTAGTGCAAATCTGCTTCTCTCACTCGCTCGCTCTCCCTCTCTTTCCCTCTCCCCCTCAGGCACAGACACCATACAGCGAGACGCTGCGTACAGCGTCGGTCTCACTCCACATCACCGCCTCCAAGCTGGCCTGCCTCCCTTCCCATGCATAATTAAGGAAGTACAACTGAAAAGAGGGAGAGAGAGAGAAAGCTTTCCCCAACGTCACCCAGTCTAAATAACTAAAATATGCAATCTTGCTGTTAACTTGGGGGGGGAAACAACCGTGTACAAAGGCTAAGGGCTTTTTCAAATGACTTGTGACAAGTTTTGAAGAGTTTAATGGCTTTTCAACTTCCGAGATACAATGGAAGGACATAGTAGTGTTATGCATTGTAATGGTTGAGCTACTTCCATGTCTGAGGTGGATCAGTGTCAGCTTTGTCCCTGTGTGGGTTTTCCTCTCAGAGCTAGAGGACAGGTGTTGTGAAGGGGTTGGAACGACAGTGACTAAAGATTTGTTTGACTATTGAGCCAAGGCCAGATGTAAAAGCCTTTATTAATGTAGGTTTAAATAGGGTCAACACACACAGAGACGTTGTGTGTGTGTGTGTGTGTGTGTGTGTGTCAGAGGGAAGGGGGTGGTTGTGTTAGCCAACACTTTTAGCTAGATCAACATTAGACAGCACTAGTAGAACAGAGCAAGTCTCATGTGTAGGACGTTACAGCTTTGGCAAACAAGCCACAGTGTTTACCTCCATCCCTAACCCTCCAGCATTGAAAGGATGATTGCAGGGGTCAAATAGTGGTGGGCTTTCACAGGTCACACAAAGCCTTGTCTCACATCCATACACACAAACAAATATATACACAGACAGACACACTGTCCTGTCAGTAGGGCTTTAGAGCCTGGTCACTGTGACAACAAGCCTCTCTGTGTGTGTATGAGAGATAGTGTGAGTGAGTGTGCGTGTGAGAGTGTGAGTGTGAATGTGCATGTGTATGTGTGTGAGTGAGTGTGAGAGAGGGTGTGAGTGTGGGTGTACGTGTGTGTGTGACAGATGTGACTGAATGCTCGGTTCACACAGAAACGTGTCCCACTAAAGTGTCTGTCATCCTGTTTTCCTCTGAGGTCCTCACCTATTCCACCTCTGGATTGATCTGGTAGAGACAGTGGCAGTAAGTGTAGCCAACATCCACACTGGATTCATGGTTAAGGATGTTTAGGCCCATGTGTTTTACTCTGATAACAGCCTGAGAGACACACACACACTCATTCTTAATCATGCATGCCGTCACTCAAAATGCTCCTATCCAATGCACAGCAGTCAGTTCTGAATGTGTCAAGAGCCAAAAGCCCTGACCGCATTGGAGTGATGCTAAGCTGGATTTAGTGTGTTCTTTACCTACTGCAGTAAATAAGCAAATCCTGACAGATTCCCCCTTCCAGCCCCACATTGTAACATAAAAAAAAACAATGCCTTTTTAGCAAATAACAATATAGTATAATAATAAAATGTGCAATTATCAGACACTTTTATCCAAAGTGACTTAGTCATGCGTGTATACATTTTATGTCAGGTTGGTCCCAGGAATTGAACCCTCTATCCTGGCGTTGCACACGCCATACTCTACCAACTGAGCTACAGAGGACCACGAGTTATTCATAACGCATCCCAGCTATGTGAATGTTTCCCCCAAATCTAGAACTTAATGAAGATCTTCATGTAGGTCTACTGCGCTTATCTGTAGAACCCAATGGGAAAACAAAGACAGATCAATCAATTTAATTGAGCTGTCAACAAAATGTGAATTAATTAATGATGTTTCGCAATTTTCAAACCAGCCGGCTACATTAACGCAGCGTTATCACTACATTGATAAAATACGTTGAATAACGCTGAAACTACAATGAGTCAAGCAGCGAGGGAACAGGCCTAAACTGAGAGAAGTGCAGACGAGGACCTTCATCCCTGGGCTCTGGGTTCTGACAGTTTAATGCAACCTGAAAATGAGGAAACGGGAAACAAGGCGACCCAATACGGCATCAAACCCCCCATTGTATGCAGTGGCCACACACCGACGGCTGTACAAACACACCGTGTTGAATCAGGGGCGATGTGGCAGGGGAAGGGATAGACTGAGGGATGTCGGCCAGCATGTATTTTCCAGACAATGGTGCCGCAGTGTGTTAGAAAAAGACAGGAGGGTTAAGAGAGTTAACTGTGACCCTGCCGTTGTCGGTCATCGTAGGCTAACACACAAACGGACCCCTGGTTTTACAAACGTTAACACTCAGACACACTCACCCTGTCTCACACACACACGTGTTACTGTAGCCTATCTGTAAAAACAGGTAGCGTAACACACACAATCTACATGCAAAACACTAAAACAGCAATAAAGGGCTGGCAGTTGGGAGTTAAGAGTTGCCAGGAACCTCACGATACAATATTATCATGATACTTAGATGGCAATGAGATATTTGTTACGATTCTATAGGTATTGCGATTTGATGTTGCAATTTTATCACAATTTGATGTTCCAAAATGTATTGCACACTATATGTCTGCTGAAGGTAGCCTAGTGGTTAAGCACGTTGGGCCAGTAACAAAAAGGTTGCCGGTTCTAATCCCCGAGCTGACTAGGTGAAAAATATGTCAACCTTGAGCAAAGCACTTAACCCTAATTGCTCCTGTATGTCGCTCTGAATAGGAGCGTCTGATAAATGTAAAAAATGCTACGAAGACAAAATGAGTTTTGATCAGTCATGGAAATAAGTGCGTTGAAAACAGTTTGGCTCACTATTTAAAAAGAAGATAGAGAACAAGCCTTAGGATGAAAAATACCTGAGTTTTGGCTCAGGTACAGCTGACTGGTGCTTACTAACGCCATCTAGCAACAACAACAAAAAAGATACTTGGAGTCAAAGAATCGATATAATATCATCCAAAATAATAATTGCGATATGTAACTGTATAGATTTTTCCTCCATCACTAATTGATATGTGGAATCCCTGAGATGTGATTCAGTAGCTATCAACTGACCCACCTAGTCAGAACGTGCAATAGTGAACTGTGAAATGTAACTAACCGTGCGATATAAAAGGGATGTGCAATTTACAGGAATCATAGAGATTATAGGGATGTTGAAGCCTAGCACTGCTGTCGGCCTGCTAGTGAACATTGGCCTTGAGGGTCATCGGCTATAGCAGGGTCGCATTCATTAGGCACCTAACGGAAGAAAGACTGAATCAGGGAGGGACAACCTGAACTTGTCCAATAAGAAACACAAATGTTCCTTTTCCATTGCAAAACGCTTTGCTAAGGTGCGCCCTAATGAATACGGCCCAATATTACCTAACGTTTCCCCATGTGGACTCTGTATACATTGCATGGCACTTGCTCTTTGCTCTTTACAACTGGAAGATCTCCCAAGGCACATATGGCCTTTGATATAGCTGCCCTTCCATTTGTTACCTGCCGTTTACGACGACTATCGAGCGAGTCTCTTTTATCCAAATAGATTATATTTTATTTATAACGTCTGTAAAATTATGTGCTGTGAAACAACACTGATAAGACTTTATGATCCACCTGTGTGCATTGTAATGCATGCATAGGGTATTCCAGTCTCGACTACAAGCATCAATAACCAATGACTCATGGTGCTTTGTAAGAGACACACTCAAACATGCTTATAAATGGTTTCATAATGCCTTACCACAACAATACTAGTGAGAATTACAAAGGGATGCAGTTGGTTTTGCAGTAGTATGATTAATCTATGGGCGTAGTATTGTATGAAGGGCTTTCACAGACAGGTTAAGGGCATTCAGTGTGTGTGTTTGTGTGTAGTTGAGCATTGTTAGGGAAGTTTACACAGCGTAAACAAGGAGGGGGAGACATAGGGAACAAAGAAGGTGAGCGAGAGAGAGAAAAGTCAATTTGATAGAGAGAAGCCATTATTTACCTAAGACAAAAGAGGAAGGAGAAATAGAGCGTTGCTAAAGGGACAAGTCACACTGCTGAACACACACAGTGAGACACACACACACACACACAATGCTGCTGTTCCAACAATGATGATCTCCTCCCAGCGTGGTAATCACTCAAACCACACCACGCTTGACATTATTGAAGTAAATAACAACGTAAACAAACCTCAGGGAATTTGAGCGTTTTAGAGAGAGTACCTTTAGACTGTAAACAGGTGTAGACAGCAGTAGGATAGGTATCGTGTGGGTCATCGATTTTACACTCAAATGAAAATGGAGTAGACCTAGTTGTACTTTGTGACATGATGCTGCTCTGTTAGTGAAAGGCTCATGTACTCTTTGGCTGCTTCGAACCGTCCACACACATCCTTGTATTCTCCAAGCCCTCACTGAATAACTTGAAACGTATCTGAAAATGCATAGGAGTTGAAAACAAGACCAGTCACATTAGCAGTAGTAGCTAGCGGGGTCATGAGAACAAGACCAGTCACATTAGCAGTAGTAGCTAGCGGGGTCATGAGAAGGTAGCCGTGTGACTTGCCTGTTGTGTGTACCTTGTACTACTCATAATTGTTCTGTATCTATATTTGCGCTATACGGCCACATAAAGGAAAGGCCCGGAATAAAAGAGAACAAACAGCACAAATAGGGATCTAATCTCACTGCCTTTCTACTCCAGAGCCTCAGTATGTGAAAAGGTGACCAATTCAATACAATGTTCCAAGTCAAACACGACGTACACAGCGGATAAGAGGGGGTATTTAAGCATCCATTAGCGAATGTTTGAGTAAAAGGAGCCATTTAGAAAAGCGGCAGGGCCATGTGATATTTGCTCAAACAGTGCTTAAAGGCTGCCTGGTTAAACAGGCAACGCGAGGGGAAGGTCAATATTTTCACAGGCAGGCCTGGAGACACAGGAGCGCTGGAAGTGAGAGACAACTGACAGCTGTTTCCCGCCCGGGCTGCCACTCGCTGTTCAAACTGGGCAGGAGAGGACGTTGGACTGGACACCAGTCAGACCAGACCTGTCAGCATGGCCCTCCCAAATAAAGAGGATGGGGGGGGAGAAAAATCTAATATTTTAGATATTATTCTAACAAATGCCCCTCTTAAGTATAATGCCAATGGAATCTTTGCTAAATGAGCTCAGTGACCATTGTCCCACCGCCTGCATAAGAGATGCTAAAATACCTAAATCCCACCCGCGTTATTACAAAGACATCTTTAGCATTTTTAATGAGCAACATTTCATGTATGATCTGGGGTTGTGTGACTGGGGGATTGTGTCATGTATCTCTGACTCGGATCAGACCCTAAAATAGTTATACTTTTCGGTTTAACACTGTTGCAGATCAGCATGCTCCGTATAAAAAAACTAAGAGTAAAGGATAGGTCAATCCCTTGGTTCATGCACGAATTGTCTGAAAAATGACAGGAAAGATTTTTAGCTTGGGCTAAAGCTAGATTGACTGATAGTCCATCAGACATTTGCGAAATAGATGTCTCTCTCTGGTTAGAAAAGCAAAGTCAACAAACTTCTTGAACAGTGTATCTGAGAATGGTGGGAATCGAGCGAACTTCTGCAAAGTTCTACTATGTGCTACCAAGTTCGTATGCTAGTTTGGTAGCTAGCTCAAGCTGACTAATGTTAGTCACACCTCATGCTCTTCACGGACGTTGTGGCTGTGTTGTTTAGTGGGAACCTATTAGCACGGCAGGCTCTGGTGCCTTCTTGCCATGGGCTCAAAACGAGAAAGAAAAATCACACCTGCTTGCTCTAATTGTGTAGTACCTCGTCTGTTCTCCATTTTGTTTTGTCAACTTTTCGTCATGTTCTCTGTGAAGTAGGCTACGTGAGTTTTGTAACTTTTCCACCTTGGCTTAGTGCTAGCTGACCTATGTATTTTGGATTGTTCTCTCTATATGGCTATTGGATTTCCCTGACTCTCACTCAGCCCCGGTGAAGTGCCAGCATACCACTCGCTTTGGTAGCTAACTCAGCCTGCACTCTTAAAAGTTTTACCATCGGATGGGTCCCAGCCATCAATCTGTAAGTCTCTGCTCTCTCTTTGCCTTTGATCTGCGGTTATGTTTTAGTTTTGTTGTGCTAGTTGGGCTCTAGCTTGCCGACCATAACCGTAGTGGTTGGCTAGGCTAATAGCTAGTTGGCTAAATAGCTAATATTAGCTGGCTGATTAGCTTGCTGGCTAAGATAACTGCAGATAGCTAACATTCTTTGATAACTGGTTAGATGGCGTTATGTATTTCTAAAACTTTGGTTTACTTTACTCTGAGTGTTTAGAGCTTGAGGTAGTCACCTCATACAAGTATGGCTAGACAGTACACTGTCCTTCTCTCAGCACAAATCAAAGCTGCCAGCTCAGGTTAAATCTAGTCTTTGTTTCCTTTAACGGAATCGCTCGTCTTTCACCCCAACTGCCAAACTAACCCTGATTCAATGACCATCCTACCCATGCTAATTTATAGATCGGCAGGTAAGGGTGCTCTCGAGCGGCTAGATGTTCTTTACCATTCGGCCATCAGATGTCACCCATGCTCCTCATAGGACACATCACTGCACTCTATAATCCTCTGTAAACAGGTCATCTCTGTATACCCGTCGCAAGACCCACTGGATGATGCTTATTTATAAAACCCTCTTAGGCCTCACTCCCCCCTATCTGAGATACCTACTGCAGCCCTCATCCTCCACATACAACACCCGTTCTGCCAGTCACATTCTGTTAAATGTCCTCAAAGCGCACATATCCCTGGGTCGCTCCTCTTTTCAGTTCGCTGCAGCTAGCGACTGGAACGAGCTGCAAAAATTACTCAACCTGGACAGTTTTATCTCCATCTCTTCATTCAAAGACTCAATCATGGACGCTTTTACTGACAGTTGTGGCTGCTTTGCATGATGTATTGGTGTCTCTACCTTTTTGCCTTTGTGCTGTTGTCTGTGCCCAATAATGTTTGTACCATGTTTTGTGCTGCTGCCATGTTGTGTTGCTACCATGTTTTCGTCATGTGGTGTTGCTACCATGCTGTGTTGTCATAGGTCTCTTTATGTAGTGCTGTGGTGTCTCTCGTCAATATGTTTGTTTTATCCAATATTTATATTTTTAATCCCAGCCCCAGTCTTTTCGTATGCCGTCATTGTAAATAAGAATTTGTTCTTAACTGACTTGCCTAGATAAATAAAAGGTTAATTTTTTTTTTTTACAAATGTAGCTTTAAGCTAGGTCTTGATAGCAACTGGCTACCTCATGCAGTGCTAACGTAACGTTAGCAGGCTGGTAGGGCTAACGTTAGCAGGCTGGTAGGGCTAACGTTAGCAGGCTGGTAGGGCTAACGTTAGCAGGTTGGTAGGGCTAACGTTAGCAGGCTGGTAGGGCTAACGTTAGCAGGCTGGTAGGGCTAACGTTAGCAGGCTGGTAGGGCTAACGTTAGCAGGCTGGTAGGGCTAACGTTAGCAGGCTAGTAATCTTGCAACAATAATTAATTAAGTATTTGCATGTAAACCTTTGGATGCCGTCTACCATGGCGTCCATCGCTTAAACACAGATGAGTTTTAATACTCACCACTGCACCCTGTATCAAAAGGTTGGCTGGTCCTCAAAGTCCCGTAGATCAATTCATTACTCCCTTTTTTGTATACAAAGCTTTACCACACAAGCTTCCGACTTACCTAAACTTCACTGTTCAAATATAAAAACATGAGCTAACAAACCCGTTCACAAGGTTGGATAACTCGAGGTAAATCCGTATTGCTTATTGCTGGAACCAACTACAAAACACATTACAATTGAATGCTCTGGTAATATAAAATATTGATTGGGGACCTTCTTACTGAGGAATGTAATTGTTTTTTTCTAGAAAATGTGTGTTGTGTTGTATTTTACTTGTTTTATATAGTGTTTGATTTGTCTTATGAAATGGTATATGCAAGACTCCCTTGTGAAAGAGACCCTGGTCTCAATGGTGACTCCCTGCTTAAAAATAAAGGTAAAATAAAAAAACTCTGAATAAAGGAAATGGCTGGGGAGAGTGAATTTGATCAGCGCAGTCCCCCCTCCACTCCAGCAGGAAATCATAGTCCGGAGTCGATTTACTAAGTGCACATTGCCTATTAACTTTCATTTCCTCACGCTTGGTTTACGATGAAGTGACAACACAGCGGTTTAGGCGAAAGACGACGACGGGCCTCATCCAAGCAGAAGAGCAATTCAGCAGTGCAGCGCGCACAGGCCTCGCCGCCGACCAAGCGTTCACTATGAAACGAGCCCAGTGAAGCAGAGGAGCCTAGGATATCTCGAGCTGTCCAAAGTCAATGGCCGTGGCTGACGGCATGGACTCACAGTCTAACTTGTCAAAACGTGTCAGACTGTCATCCATATTCTCTGCAGCACAATGAATCACTCACAGGCAATAAGATCTGAAAGGCCCCTAAATGTAACAAGATGAGAGGAAACAGAGCGCTAGTATGCTCAGTTGTTAAGGCATGTAGTAATTCTTGCATATTCACGTGACCGTTTGTTGGAACGGAACCACATTTATACGAGTCATGTCCAATGAGTCTACATTTACATTTAGGTCATTTAGCAGACGCTCTTAGTTAGTGAGTGAATACATTATTAATTTTTCATACTGGCCCCCCGTGGGAAATCGAACCCACAACCCTGCCGTTGCAAACGCCATGCTCTACCAACTGAGCTACATCCCTGCCGGCCATTCCCTCCCCTACCCTGGACGACGCTTGTGCCAATAGTGCGCCCCGCCCATGGGTCTCCCGGTCGCGGCCGGCTACGACAGAGCCTTGATTCGAACCAGGATCTCTAGTGGCACAGCTAGCACTGCGATGCAGTGCCTTAGACCACTGCGCCACTCGGAAGGTCTAGTAAGTATGCAGTCTGCGAGGAACTACTGGACCAACCCTTCGCATCAACACCAACCAATCTACACCGTCCAGAACCACAACTGCCCAGCGCCTGACCATGGTTACCATCAGACTATTCTCCATGTCAGAATAACCTGCAGCGCCATATGGCCAGTCACTAAATAAGTGCAGGTATAAAAAGGCCCCTGTTGTAAATGTACAGTATCTGCTGCCACCTACTGTTAGTAATGATTATTACAGGAATTCCCTGTAAAGGTCTCCTCAGTGTGCTGCAAAACAGTAAGGCGTTTGAGTCATTACATTCTACAGCTAAAGTAAGTCATGCAACATTATATAGATGAAAGATACATTTTATACATGCATCTTCAAATACTGATGAACATTAAACATGTTGTAATTGTATGATGGAATTGTACCATGTATATAGGCTCCAATTATACA
Source organism: Coregonus clupeaformis (assembly GCF_020615455.1). NCBI lineage: Eukaryota > Metazoa > Chordata > Actinopteri > Salmoniformes > Salmonidae > Coregonus > Coregonus clupeaformis. The sequence continues at coordinate 2,275,240 of NC_059223.1, read as the reverse complement.
CATATCCAACATTAACATATATCAGCTGGCCTACATGGAACATCTGATGGGCCAGTTTTACAAATACTTCTGAGGCTTAGTGAAATGACAGCACTCTCTCAGCATACAGAGAAGTGAAAACAGGCGAAAAATGCAATAAACTGTCTGCCTTTCATCTCTCCAACATTCATACTGCACATTGGATGGCCATTATACACAACACCCGTCATTGCATCTGTTCTCCCCACAAGAAAGACAATGTTTCAACCCATTGACAGCCCAAAAGCAACACTATATAATAAATATGCCCAGGACCATTTACAACACGCTGGTGGAATGTAACATGACCAGGAGACAAGCAGAGCGTCTGCAGTGCACGAGACGTTGGCAGGGGCCACACAAACTATACAGACTTGCTAGTGAGCGCTTCTGTTTGACATTTCTCATCAACTGTCAACAGACCAAAGAATGTGGAGCAAACAGCGCCAGCCACATAAAATGTGAGTTTGTTTGCTAAGCACGCAGCGTGCTGTGCTAAGTCTTAAAGCACTTCCTTCCATTTAAAAAAGCCTGGTGCCTGTAGCTACCTGGCTGGGGCAAATATAAGGGGGGAAATGTGTTTGAACTCAAAAGGACACCAGTTATTCAGACAGGAGTCTGTCGGTGGTGCTGCTAAGATGGGGAGGGATGGGTTAGGACTTCAGGTAGAGTGAGCGTACGACGGTTACCCCTAACTTCACTGCTGATTTAAAAAGAGCTTAATGAAATGCATTTGATAGATTGGTACTCGTGTCGCCCCACCAAATCTTTTTAGATGCCAACTGGTTTCAATTGATTATATTTGGGGCCTGCAGGACTACAACTTCCTCCAAAGCATTTGACAGAGATAAGACCTTCCTTTACATGGTTATACAGTAATACAAATTGTGGTTAAAAGATAAGATTCTCATTTCTTGATTTATTTTTTTCAGTTTTTAAATAATAAATTCCTTCAAAAAGACATTTATTTGCAGTCAGACAGAGACTGACCGGCAGGCTTTAGCAAAGTATATAATTGGGTTTTTTGCACTAGCAGCTTTCTACCATTGATTTTCTGCAGATCATGTGTCTGAATATAGGTCTATACAAATTATCAAACCTTGTTTAAAAAAAAAAAAAAAAAAGACAAGTGCCTTGGAATTGAGAGAGTATGAAAAAAAAGTTACATTTTGTCATCTAAATAATCTTTGGGCTTGAAAAAGCAGTGAAGGAAAGTTTCATATGTAAAGGTGGTAAGCTATACAATGTGATAAGAGAGCTACACGTTATCTCTAAATCTAATTCAAATGTCCCTTTTAAGCTATAGTCATGATTAGATAGAAAAAAATCCAGCATTTAGAAAAAGATGATGCTTCTCATCAGTCCAGGCCCTACTTTCTGCGTCTGAAAGAAGGGACAGAGAAAAGTCATTTGTCAATACTATGAAAACATGCAACGCAATGTTGTCGTCAGTCAAAATTCTTTACTGGAATGTGATATAAATTCTCACTTTTGATAGCCATTCTGGAGACCAAGACCCGAGCTTGTGCTTGCCACTGGTGCCTGTCGGGAGAAAACATATTTTATACCCTGGGTCACACCAACCGTCTAGCTGATTTATACCTTTATGAGCGGATATCATTACAAAATCTAATAGGCGTTTAACTACAGCCCAGGTGAATGAGTGACGGACAGCAGTAAGGTCAGATTACCCTGTTCTCTCTGTCGTTCCAGTCCATCTTGTTCCCATCATGTTGTCCTGGCCCGTCTCCCGATGACCTCCTCTTACGACTTCATGGAACAGAAAATATTCACATCAGGTCTCTCTGAACGACTTACGCTAAACACAGTCAACTATTATTTCAAGAAGATGTGACAGTGAGGTAAATGTCCTCATCTCAACAGAAGATTATTTCTGATAGGCACACACAGGGTTGCAAACGTTTTCCAGAAATCCCAGATGAAATATTCCTGGAATCAGGAGGGGAGAAAAAAGCACAAAATCTGGAAAACCAGGATTTCTGGAAACCTAGAACTGTTGGGACAGTTGCAACACTACACGCACATAAAACACTGTCTGTCAAAGTGTCTGCATAATAACTGATGGGTTGTGCAATGGGCCTACCTTGAAGCAGTTGGGCATTCCTGTCTAAGCGTTTCAATGTCTGTGAACTGCACGGCTTGTCCTCCACCTCTCGTTTTGAACACGTCTCCCTGAAGAGGTAGACAACCATCAGATGAAGCGAGGTCTCACGCAGAAAGACTCACAGTGAGGGATACAAATGCTTTACCCTCCACAGTAAAATCAGATATATGGTTGTAGCAGTACAAATCTCTGTTTCAAACATTGTTCCTTCAGATGCTCCTACTATCATTGCTCAGGTAGCATTACCCTTCTATTGTAGTCGGAAAGATTCACAAAACCCAGAAGGTGTTAAAAAAAGGTGAAAAAGTAACAAAAATATGAAAGACAAACAAAGACAATCAAAAGACACCAATTGAGGAAATTTCATTTTTTTTTTTTACCTTGATCAGTTTGGTCTGAATGTCCCCATCAGAGGCAAGCTCCTGATGCGTGAGAACATACTTGTGGCATTTAGACAGAGCTTTCTCGCTGGCCGCTGACACCTTGATCGCATTGGGTATGATTGGCTGCATGACCGTGTTTAAGTCCAAATTAGAGGGTGGTTTGTGATCTACCCATCGCTCCCCACCCGCTGAGTGTGAGCGTCTGTGGCGTGGGTGAATCGGTGTTCCTGTGGTCTGGTGGGTCCCATTTAAAACAGTGAGGAAAAAAGACAAATCAAGGAATGATTGACAGTAGTGGTGTTGAGGGTCATTGGGTTAGTAGTAGCGTCTACGGTGGACCGGCGGCAGGTGTTAGTGTGGATTGGAGTTGGCTGACAGAACACAGGTATTATGGTAGATTGAGTAGGCTGGCAGAACACAGGTATTATGGTAGATTGAGTAGGCTGGCAGAACACAGGTATTATGGTAGATTGAGTAGGCTGGCAGAACACAGGTATTATGGTAGATTGAGTAGGCTGGCAGAACACAGGTATTATGGTAGATTGAGTAGGCTGGCAGAACAGAAGACCATGGTTTATATACAGTGTAGATTGGTTAACAGGTATAATTAGACAAACATCTATCCTCTGGAGGTTCATATACAGTGGCAAGGAAAAGTATGTGAACCCTTTGGAATTACCTGGATTTCTACATAAATTGGTCATAAAATTTGATCTTCATCTAAGGTCACAACAATAGACAGTGTGCTTAAACAAATAATTGTATTTTTCTTGTCTATATCAGAAAAAGTATGTGAACCCCTAGGCTAATGACTTCTCCAAAAGCTAATTGGAGTCAGGAGTCAGCTGACCTGAGTCCAGCCAATGAGACGAGATTGGAGATGTTGGTTAGAGCTGCCCTGCCCTATTAAAAAAACAAAACTCACAAAATGTGCCTTTGCTATTTACAAGAAGCATTGCCTGATGTGAACCATGCATCGAACAAAAAGAGATCTCAGAAGACATTAGATTAAGAATTGTTGACTTGCATAAAGCTGGAAAGGGTTACAAAAGTATCTCTAAAAAGCCTTGATGTTCATCAGTCAACGGTAAGACAAATTGTCTATAAAAATGGAGAACGTTCAGCAATGTTGCTACTCTCCCTAGGAGCGGCCGTCCTGCAAAGATGACTGCAAGAGCGCAGTGCAGAACGCTCAGTGAGGTTAAGAAGAATCCTAGAGTGTCAACTAAACACTTACAGAAAACTCGAGACCATGCTAACATCTCTGTTGACGAGGCTACGATACGGAAAACACTAATGATAGATTCATTTTTTTGTATTTGAAGAATAATGACTAAAGGATTTCACCCCAAATACAGTATAAATGTGTGAACGGTGTTAGAGTTATAATGTAGTGTCAACCCACTAACAGAGGGGGAGGAGTTAGAAACTGCTGAGAAAGCATTCCAGGGTGAAGGGGACTGAGAAGCTGTTTAAAAAAGCCTCCTAAAAGTGGGCGGAGCAAAGTGCCTTTGTGTGTCAAGGGGTATAAAAGCTGTATATGTATTTTTTGGCGGCAGAGCTCTCCATGATTAAAACATACAGATCATTCTTGCTGGTTGTGGACCTTCGTTTAAATCATTATTAAACCAGTCTTACACCCTCTGGGAATTATTCAAAGCATTAAGTTTGATTAATTAGAGATATAAATTCTCGTGACAACTAAACAAGAACGGTGTTCATGGGAAGACACCACGGAAGAAGCCACTGCTGTCCAAAAAAAACTAAAACACATTGCTGCACGTCTGAAGTTTGCAAAAGAGCACATGGATGTTCCACAGCGCTACTGGCAAAATATTTTGTGGACAGATGAAACTAAAGTTGAGTTGTTTTGAAGGAAGGAACACACAACACTGTGTGGAGAAAAAAAGGCACAGCACACCAACATCAAAACCTCAGCCCAACTGTAAAGTATGGTGGAGGGAGCATCACGGTTTGGGGCTGCGTTGCTGCCTCAGGGCCTGGACAGCTTGCCATCAGACGGAAAAGTTTATCAAGACATTTTGCAGGAGAATGTAAGCATATCTGTCCGCCAAATGAAGCTCAACAGAAGTTGGGTGATGCAACAGGACAACGACCCAAAACACATAAGTAAATCAACAACAGAATGGCTTCAACAGAAGAAAATACCCCTTCTCGAGTCCTGACCTCAACCCGATTGAAATGCTGTGGCATGACCTCAAGAGAGCAGTTCCCACCAGCATCCCAAGAATATTGCTGAACTGAAACAGTTTCGTTAAGAGGAATGGTCCAAGATTCCTCCTGACCGTTGTGCAGGTCTGATCTGCAACTACACAAAACGTTTGGTTGAGGTTATTGCTGCCAAAGGAGGGTCAACCAGTTATTAAATCCAAGGGTTCACTTTTCCCACCCTGCACTGTGAATGTTTACACGTTGTGTTCAATAAAGACATGAAAACGTATGATTGTTTGTGTGTTATTAGTTTAAGCAGACAGTGTGTCTGTTGTTGTGACTTAGATGGAGATCAGATCACATTTTAGGACCAATTTATGCAGATATTCAGGTAAATCCAAAGGGTTCACATACTTTTTCTTGCCACTGTAAAATTGATTTGATCAAAGATAATTTTCTTAAAACCCTTCCTGTAAGATAGGCTAATGGAAGACCAATGACAGATATACTGTAAAAAAAAAAATATATATATATATATTTTTTTTAAATCATTAGCTGCCAACATTATGATTGAAACCAGTTTTATATTTCTCAGAGTTTTACAGTAGCAATCTATAGCATCCTGAATTGATCAATGGATTGTTTTATAAAGGTTTGAAAAAAAGGTTGACGACATCAGATCCTCGTTTGTTAAGCCAAATGACACTGCTGGTCCTGCTCACACTGCCCTACCCTATGCTTTGACTTCTTTCTCCCCTCTCTCTCCAGATAAAATCATGCGACTTGTGACGGCAGGCCGCCCAACAACCTGCCCGCTTGACCCTATCCCCTCCTCTCTTCTCCAGACCATCTCCGGTGACCTTCTCCCCTACCTCACCTCGCTGATCAACTCATCCTTGACCGCTGGCTATGTCCCTTCCGTCTTCAAGAGAGCGAGAGTTGCACCCCTTCTCAAAAAACCAACACTCGATCCCTCTGATGTCAACAACTACAGACCAGTATCCCTTCTTTCTTTTCTCTCCAAAACTATTGAGCGTGCCGTCTCTAGCCAACTCTCTTGCTATCTCTCTCAGAATGACCTTCTTGATCCAAACCAGTCAGGTTTCAAGACTGGTCATTCAACTGAGACTGCTCTTCTCTGTGTCACGGAGGCTCTCCGCACTGCTAAAGCTAACTCTCTCTCCTCTGCTCTTATCCTTCTAGACCTGTCTGCTGCCTTTGATACTGTGAACCATCAGATCCTCCTCTCCACCCTCTCCGAGCTGGGCATCTCCGGCGCGGCTCACTCTTGGATTGCGTCCTACCTGACCGGTCGCTCCTACCAAGTGGCGTGGCGAGAAGCTGTCTCCGCACCACGTGCTCTCACCACTGGTGTCCCCCAGGGCTCAGTTCTAGGCCCTCTCCTATTCTCGCTATACACCAAGTCACTTGGCTCTGTCATATCCTCACATGGCCTCTCCTATCATTGCTACGCTGACGAAACACAACTAATCTTCTCCTTTCCCCCTTCTGATAACCAGGTGGCGAATCGCATCTCTGCATGTCTGGCAGACATATCAGTATGGATGACGGATCACCACCTCAAGCTGAACCTTGGCAAGACGGAGCTGCTCTTCCTCCCGTGGAAGGACTGCCCGTTCCATGATCTCGCCATCACGGTTGACAACTCCGTTGTGTCCTCCTCCCAGAGTGCGAAGAGCCTTGGCGTGACCCTGGACAACACCCTGTCGTTCTCTGCTAACATCAAGGCGGTGACCCGATCCTGTAGGTTCATGCTCTACAACATTCTGAGAGTACGACCCTGCCTTACACAGGAAGCGGCACAGGTCCTAATCCAGGCACTTGTCATCTCCCGTCTGGATTACTGCAACTCGCTGTTGGCTGGGCTCCCTGCCTGTGCCATTAAACCCCTACAACTCATCCAGAATGCCGCAGCCCGCCTGGTGTTCAACCTTCCCAAGTTCTCTCACGTCACCCCGCTCCTCCGCACACTCCACTGGCTTCCAGTTGAAGCTCGCATCTGTTACAAGACCATGGTGCTTGCCTATGGAGCTGTGAGGGGAACGGCACCTCCGTACCTTCAGGCTCTGATCAGTCCCTACACCCAAACGAGGGCATTGCGTTCATCCACCTCTGGCCTGCTGGCTCCCCTTCCTCTGCGGAAGCATAGTTCCCGCTCAGCCCAGTCAAAACTGTTCGCTGCTCTGGCACCCCAATGGTGGAACAAGCTCCCTCACGACGCCAGGACAGCGGAGTCACTCACCACCTTCCGGAGACATTTGAAACCCCACCTCTTTAAGGAATACCTGGGATAGGATAAAGTAATCCTTCTACCCCCCCTTACCCCAACCCACCCCCACCCCTAAAAAAAAATAAAAAATAAAAAATAAAAAAAAACATTGTAAAGTGGTTGTATTACTGGCTATAAGGTGAATGCACCTATTTGTAAGTCGCTCTGGATAAGAGCGTCTGCTAAATGACGTAAATGTAAATGTAAATAAGAGTATTATTGTATTTAGTATTTTTATTAGGATCCCATTAGCTGTTGCTGAAGCAGCAGCTACTCTTCCTGGGGTCCACAAATAGTCTGAGGAGATTTGCGAATATTGTATGTGCACGTGCTGAAATGTTTAATACGCTAGTTATTTCCCCTACTGTATGTAATACAGCCTACACTAGGGGATAATGTTGATGATAGAGTACAGCCTGGTTATCAGTCCTGTGGTGGCCATTACAGACCAATGGTAGTACAGCCTGGTTATCAGTCCTGTGGTGGCCATTACAGACCAATGGTAGTACAGCCTGGTTATCAGTCCTGTGGTGGCCATTACAGACCAATGGTAGTACAGCCTGGTTATCAGTCCTGTGGTGGCCATTACAGACCAATGGTAGTACAGCCTGGTTATCAGTCCTGTGGTGGCCATTACAGACCAATGGTAGTACCGCCTGGTTATCAGTCCTGTGGTGGCCATTACAGACCAATGGTAGTACAGCCTGGTTATCAGTCCTGTGGTGGCCATTACAGACCAATGGTAGTACAGCCTGGTTATCAGTCCTGTGGTGGCCATTACAGACCAACGGTAGTACAGCCTGGTTATCAGTCCTGTGGTGGCCATTACAGACCAATGGTAGTACAGCCTGGTTATCAGTCCTGTGGTGGCCATTACAGACCAACGGTAGTACAGCCTGGTTATCAGTCCTGTGGTGGCCATTACAGACCAATGGTAGTACAACCAAACAGCTATTGACGCACTTCTGTTATGATGCAGGATGATTATATAAGGGTGTACATGCATGGCAGAACTAGCTACGGTACATCTACCACCCATACGAACACACCCACACAGAGATGAAAGCCCACAGGACTACAAGCAGAGCAGATCTAATTACTGAACAGCTCTACTAGGACTGTGATGATACCAGTATCGCAATTTTGTTTCCATGGCAAAAATGAAAACACGAAGCAGACCGACCTCTTTGGTCCTTTAAAAACCTGCTGTAAGTAAAATATTGTGTGCTATAGCTTGGAAAATAAATACATGTGACTCTGGATGACAACATAATGATGTTTGTTTCCAACATTAGGGCTGTTTTCCTAAAGGAGTTCAAATCTGCTTTGTGTTTTTTTCCCCCTCGCCACGATACTAACGAGTATCGATACTGGTTTCAGCCTGGCCCTAATATCTACCACATGTACAGTAGGTAAGTATACAAAGCAAGCAGCAACAGGTGCAGTTCTATACGGTTCTAGCGTGCAGTTCTATACGGTTCTAGGGTGCAGTTCTATACGGGTCTAGCGTGCAGTTCTATACGGGTCTACAAGCATGGAAGATCTATCTACTTAAACTTTACCTCCTGATTTCCTGGACACAGATTAAGCCAAAAGCATGTTTTTTAATCCAGGACTATGCTTAATCTTTGTCTGGGAAACCAGTCCCTTAGAGTGAAATTCTAACACACACTAACCCTTGAGTTTGATTCTAGGTCTAGCCCGTATGTGTGGCTGGGGCCCGGGTCCTCTGTCTCAGGGGCCCATCGCTGGCCTCTCCTGCGGCCCACACTGTTGCTTCCGTATGGGGTCGCGCTTCCGTACGCGCCGGGGGTCCCGGGGGGGTCCCTACCTATGGGGAACCTCTGCTCCCACTCAGAGATGACGGAGGCTACTGAGAGACTACCAGCGGAGGAGGAGGAGGGTGGGAGGGGGAGGCCCTGAGCTGTCCTGACCTGGTGGTGGTAGCAGGAGGTGGAGGGAGTCTGGGAGTCCTGGGGGAGTATGATATGAAGGCTGTAGCATGGTATCTCCAACAGTGTATTCACAACGTTGTAGATAAAATGTTAACAAAAATGGAGCCAACACGATTCCCCATTCTGCATGACAGACAATCATATCTGTTCTACAGCATACATGTTTCTATCTGAACACTAAAGTTACACCCTTCTAAACAGGCCCCAGGTTCACACAAATGACAGTAGAATGAAGCAGTGGCGGACAAACACATGCAGGTGGCCAGTAACGGAGACAGCTGAGTAATAGTACATGTGGTCTGATGACGCAGCATCTGCTTAGTAGACAGTAGAGACTAACACCTTTAACCCACCATGCAAGACAATGGTCAATCAAAATATTTCCAGTCAGTCAATATCTATTACAATAATATCAATTACAATCACAATCACAATCACTTATAGACGGAGAGATAGAGGGATAGAGAAAGAGGCAGTGACAGGGCGTAACAACTCACGGGCAGCGGCGAGGGAGATCTCTTCTTCTCAGGGGCGCGAAGCTGGTCTTTCTCCCGGAAGGTTCTCTGGGGCTTGTCTGGGGGTGGTGGGGGACGCTGCTGCTCTGAGGTTGCGCTGCTGTTGCTCTCTGATACGATGGCCTTCAGCTGCTTCAGCTTCTCATCCTTCACCCACAGCTTGTTCTGCATCTCCAGCTGCTTGGCGTTCACGCGACGGTCCTGAGGTAGCAAGAGAAAGATTGATTTGAACATAGACCAATGTTAACAAACTACACAACTTCACCAAAACGTAAGTAGCACTTAACTACAATAACCACCACACCTAGCGACATCTATGTTAATGATCTACAACCTGGGGTTAGTTAGCAGCTTAGTGCCCCCACACAGTCTGGGGTTAGTTAACAGCTTAGTGCCCCCACACAGTCTGGGCTTAGTTAACAGCTTAGTGCCCCCCCACAGTCTGGGGTTAGTTAACAGCTTAGTGCCCCCACAAAGTCTGGGGTTAGTTAACAGCTTAGTGACCCCACACAGTCTGGGGTTAGTTAGCAGCTTAGTGCCCCCACACAGTCTGGGGTTAGTTAGCAGCTTAGTGCCCAGATCTATTGAAAGAGAGTGAAAGAGGGCTGAGGGGAAGGAGTGTAACACTCCACTTACACACTCCTTCTCCCACTGGTGCTTGGTGTCAGTCACCATGCCCTGCATGCGTGTCTCCATGCGCTTCCTCTCTGACAGCTCACGCTGCAGCCTCTGCTCACGGCTCTCCAGCTCCTGCTGCAGCGACCGCTTGTCCTCCTCGTAGATGTTGGTGGTCTTCTGCAGAATGTCAATCTGGGGGGAGACATAAGAAAATATATGCAAGTGTTGGGAACCTAAAAAAAAGTTAGGGATAACTTTGATTCGATTTGAAATGAGTTTGATTAGATGTATGAATGCATGGGTTTCCATGGTATTAAAAAATGGTTCGGAGGAGAGGAGATGGAGAGATAGGAGGTAGGGAAGAGGAGAGAGAGAGATGGAGGAGGAGAGAGAGAGATGGAGGATTTAGACTTCACCTTGTATTCCAGCATTTTGGATTTCTTCTCCAGCCGATCCATCTCATTCTTCTGGTTGACCAGGATCTTGTCCTTCTCTCCCAGTTTGCCCCGCTGTTCACGGATGAAGTTCTCCTTGGCCATCAGGTGGCCATCAAACTCCTGGAGCATCGATTTCAGTGTGTTGGCTGATGGAAAGGGGGAAAAGGAATGGAAATTAATCCATTGACACAAATGGAACTTAACTCCAGTCCACTAAAGTTCTCAGGGAGACAATATGTTTACATTAACTAAACATTTTCTTACAGAAAAACATGCCCAAAGAAAAAGCCAGATGAACTTCAGACAATCATGAATGTAAACACAGGACGTCTATGACATTTCAAATGATTGTAGACTACATGTGCATCTCTAAAGCCCTTGGTATTTTATTAGGATCCCCTTTAGATGTTGCTAAAGCAGCAGCTACTCTTCCTGGGGTCAACACAAAACATTAATAGACAAGAACAGAACTACATACCGATAAATAAGAACAATTAAATAGAAGAAAAAAAAGGTCCTGTAGTGACAGAACACCCTTAATAGGTCTATAGTGGCTTGGTCCATACCAGTTGTGGTGTACTGCTCAGTGATCATCTGGCGAATGCGGTGCCTCTTCTCCAGCACCTCTATGAGGCGGGGCAGGCTCTGCTCGTCGGTGGGGTCCACCAACTCACAGGCAGGCAGGGCCGGCAGGCTGTCCAGGAGCTGGTTCAGCACCGAGCCATCCTCTGGGAAATCAGAGGAGAACAGATTAGCTTGGCTTTACGTTATTGATGGCTGAGGTGTTGGTCACATTGTACGTGTGTTCAGGTTGGAAATGTGCAAAAATGCATGATTTCTAACAGGACCCATGTACAATCAGATGCTTTAAAATGAGATGTGAGAACCCTCCTGCTTTGTAGCCCTGTTGTACGTACTGCATCCACATTTCTACCCATAGTTGCATACAGTGGGGAGAACAAGTATTTGATACACTGCCGATTTTGCAGGTTTTCCTACTTACAAAGCATGTAGAGGTCTGTAATTTTTATCATAGGTACACTTCAACTGTGAGAGACGGAATCTAAAACAAAAATCCAGAAAATCACATTGTATGATTTTTAAGTAATTAATTTGCATTTTATTGCATGACATAAGTATTTGATACATCAGAAAAGCAGAACTTAATATTTGGTACAGAAACCTGTTTGCAATTACAGAGATCATACGTTTCCTGTAGGTCTTGACCAGGTTTGCACACACTGCAGCAGGGATTTTGGCCCACTCCTCCATACAGACCTTCTCCAGATCCTTCAGGTTTCGGGGCTGTCGCTGGGCAATACGGACTTTCAGCTCCCTCCAAAGATTTTCTATTGGGTTCAGGTCTGGAGACTGGCTAGGCCACTCCAGGACCTTGAGATGCTTCTTACGGAGCCACTCCTTAGTTGCCCTGGCTGTGTGTTTCGGGTCGTTGTCATGCTGGAAGACGCAGCCACGACCCATCTTCAATGCTCTTACTGAGGGAAGGAGGTTGTTGGCCAAGATCTCGCAATACATGGCCCCATCCATCCTCCCCTCAATACGGTGCAGTCATCCTGTCCCCTTCGCAGAAAAGCATCCCCAAAGAATGATGTTTCCACCTCCATGCTTCACGGTTGGGATGGTGTTCTTGGGGTTGTACTCATCCTTCTTCTTCCTCCAAACACGGCGAGTGGAGTTTAGACCAAAAAGCTCTATTTTTGTCTCATCAGACCACATGACCTTCTCCCATTCCTCCTCTGAATCATCCAGATGGTCATTGGCAAACTTCAGACGGGCCTGGACATGCGCTGGCTTGAGCAGGGGGACAGAGAGCTGTCCTTACACAGCTCTCTGGTCTTGGCCATTGTGGAGAGGTTGGAGTCTGTTTGATTGAGTGTGTGGACAGGTGTCTTTTATACAGGTAACGAGTTCAAACAGGTGCAGTTAATACAGGTAATGAGTGGAGAACAGGAGGGCTTCTTAAAGAAAAACTAACAGGTCTGTGAGAGCCGGAATTCTTACTGGTTGGAAGGTGATCAAATACTTATACTTACTCATGCAATAAAATGCAAATTAATTACTTAAAAATCATACAATGTGATTTTCTGGATTTTTGTTTTAGATTCCGTCTCTCACAGTTGAAGTGTACATATGATAAAAATTACAGACCTCTACATGCTTTGTAAGTAGGAAAACCTGCAAAATCGGCAGTGTATCAAATACTTGTTCTCCCCACTGTATATGCAAATATACACCTCTGTGATTATGTGTGTGTACCTGTGTTGCTGGGTCCCCCGGGACGCTCCTCCTGGCGTCGTGACATCTCGTCTCTGAAGGCCTGGTTCCGGTGTCTCCGCCCTGCCGCCAGGCTGCAGATGGGCCTGTCCACCGGCCGCGCCACCTCAACCTCCTGGGTCAACTCTGCAAAGCGCATGACCAACTGAAGGAACACACCCACCCACACACACAACACAGTTATGTCTTGTTGATATTTACGTTTCTTAGGGCTGTTTCGGGGATCTAATGACTATAGCAAAAACAACTACACTACATCAACATTGGTTAAATGATTCAGAAGTGAGTTGTGTCGAATCACCTCACCATGGTTTCTTCGTAGTCGTCGGCTTTCGGGTTGACACACACAACCATGCGGACTTTCCCTTCCCCGTCAAAATAGTTCTTGAACAGATGAGTGACTTTGGAGTCTCTGTAAGGAACCATCTGGAACAAACACAGAGTCTCAGTATTACTGTGTTCCTTTATGACATCACGCCAGCAATATCAGCACTTGACTCATCTTGTCTACAGTTCATCAAGTACACAAAAGAGTCATTCAAAAAAAAAAAAAAAAAGACCAACCCTGTTTGTTCCACACATCTGGTTCTCTCTGAGGACTTCTATACAGGTGCGTAACGTCATCAGGGACTGGTTGATGTTGCCTGGGGAAGAGTTGAGATGCCAGGTAAAGATGGGTGCATGTTGTGAAGCTACCAGTAGGTCAGTACTAGTGTGGGTACCAGTCATCATTACACTCCTGTCATACTAAACATGTGGCATATGACACGGAGTACAAGGAGTGGAATGTTAGCTAAACAGACTGGTATCCAGGCTAGGTCAGTGGTGCTGTTATAAAAATAGAAAAGTTAAAAATGATATTTCTATGGGTCCCATGTTGTCAGCTTACCTGCTTCCCGGAGGCGGCTGCCCTCTGCTTTAGTCCTGCTGGTGCGCTCGCTCCCTGCCAGGTCCACCAGACACAGCTGGCTAACAGTCACCTGGTTCTTGTCCTGTAACACAGACAGGCTAGGCTATCAGAGCTAGCACTGGTTGAAGTCCACGTGGTCCAGTGATAGCCGTTAGCACGCCTGCTCTGTATTGCAGTGAGTACACGCTCTGTATTGGGGCTTCTAGCGAAACATACGTGAGCTAACACAGCTTCCACTAGTTACGGAGCAACAGACATTTCTTGTGATAACAAACATCCTTTAATTACTATGTGAGCTATCTTAAGGTTAGGTGAAGGCAGGGATGGAGGGTAAGCAGCCCAAGAAGCCCTGGCTAGTGGAACATTTCCCCAACTAGCCTCCTGGCTAGTGAAATGTTGTCTTTTCAAATATCGCACGGCACAGATATTGGACCCAGGCTAGTAAAACATTGTGTTCTACTAGCCTGGCTGGCCAGTGGCCAAAAAAAATCCTTGTTCCATCCCTGGGTCAAGGTAGTGGATTTTGTCTTCTCTTCTATATGGAAGACCTGTATCTGCAAGATATAAAAGATGCGAGGTTCAAAGTCACCTGTAGAATGTGGTCTCCATCTGCGTCCAGCGGAGCCTGTGCCAGTTTGACGATGAACACACTGTGTGAGCGACTGGACTCGCGGTTCAGCTGAGTATTGGCAATCCTCCTTTTCTTTTGACCTGGACGAAAGCAAACAATTTAGACGAATACAATCAAAGATGTTTCCTTCAAAAAAAAGGAATTACTCAAATCCCACTCACCTCGCCAAAACACTTCGAAGGCTTCCTCTGTGGACTTCACCTCGACCTCTGTGCATCCTGACACATACATGTTGTGGTTCTGGTCCTCGCGTAAAATCTTTGATTGAGGCGGTCTGCAACAGTGGAGAGCAACAATAAGGTTAACCACACAGCCTACAACAAATAAACTAGACTATAACCACAAGCGAAACGAGTCAACATGACTATGTTAAAACAACAGGTAAAAGACATGCATTATGTCAAGCTTCCCAGGCGCAGCACAGATCAGCTTCACCGCAGCCATTCAAGGACGCGTTTACACCAATCTCATGATAATCGGCAGAGCGTAAAGCACTACCTCTACAAAGGCAACCAGAGGCAGAGGGTTAAAAGCAAATAGGTACTCCAATTGTAATACTACATGTTTATATTGTATACACACACACACACTACTATATACTGTATAATAACACTACATACTATACGTATTATATGCAGGGTTTTAGATTGGGATGGGATGACGGTACCATACGTATTATATGCAGGGTTTTAGATTGGGAGGGGATGTAGGGGAAGGATGATGGCTAGATAATTCAGCCATGTTTTCTACTTTTAAACTGTATACACTTAGCCTGGGACCAAATAGATTAAACTGCTTCAAAAGGTGAAACAAAGCTAGTGATGAGTGTGGTCCCAGGCTAGTTCTACACCAACCACGTACATCAACTCAGGGTTCCGTAGAGGTGTGACTCCACCGGGACGCCTAACAAAAACACAAAACATTTGACATCTCTAACCTACAATACATGTTACATTGACTGGTGCATACTTCAAACTAACATTAACTTTAGAAGACACAAATGACAGCAAAGGAGTGCGGTTGAACCACTCTTCCAGAATGATTTACTGGTCTCCCTTTACATATCCTTTTAAATTCAAATTACACAACAATACATAACTACCTGTAACACAACAAAGCCTGGACTTACTTGGGTCGTATGGGGTCGAATGGAGCTTCTTCCAGCAGATCGTAGATGTAGTTATTGTATATTTCTATGTAGGATACAAACACACTGTAGCAGCTGTCCTCGTCGACTCCCTCACATTTGCAAGCCTCCTCTGGACTGATCATGTCTGCGAACTCTGGGTCAGGTTTTTGCCTGAAGGACAGAACCAACACAAAACCTCAGTCTCAAAGCAGCTTCAACAATCAAGAAAGTGAAAAGGTCATTTTCAGCCATCTCCAATATCATTTTAACAGGTTGTCTTTTTGTCATCCAAATAGTCTCTGATACACTAAAATCTATGAATGAAAGATGTAAATAGATGCTAGATTATTGACAGCTGAGGGTGATCACAAAGGTGTGCATGAAACCCGTTTGGCTTATAGAACCCCATGCATACTTTGAAGAGGGTGTTTTGGGCACTGCGGACTGTTGATTCGATTCTCTCTTCTGTCTCTCCAGGAGAGCGTCCACCTGACCTTGGATCTCCATGCCGTTCTTGTCGTCTGCCCTAAACACCTGCAAGATTGAACATTTGAAAGCTAGACGTCTCGGGTTTAGCGCTCAATTTAACATTTGGAGAACCTGAAATTCAAATAGTAAAATAATATTGGCTTTTTGCACATATTAGCTGTTGAATAAAATGGCCAACTCAAAGTTAAGTCTCTCACAAGCACTTAATTGATTGGCTAGTGTATCAACACATCCGGTTCAATGTATAAATCCATCTCTGATGAAAAGACAAGGGCAAAAGCATACAATGAGGCTCTGGAGGACAAGAGTTGTACAACCAGAGACATGATGTAAAAGAAGTCTTACAAATCTCTTGGCCTGTAATGGACCGATGCTGTTGAAGAGCATGTCCAGAGAGCGAGGCAGGAGTCCACCTTCTCCAGGAGACCCCGTCATGGTAAACGTCTTTCCACTGCCTGTGACGCCATAAGTGAAGAGCAATCCTATGGACAGCAAAGAAAACAAATCGCCGCTCAACGCCACGTCGAAACGGAATACTTAAAATCAGATGTGTTTAAAATAAAATGGGCAATTTTGCTCACTTACCGTTCTTGCAGTGAATGAGGTCATCCACAAGTGGTTTGGCAACATCCTCAAACAACTCTATTTGGGAGGTTTGGATTCCAAACACTTTTTTGAAGGAGTACTGGGTCTGTGAAAGAAACACGTTCAGTGTGAGATTACAGAGGAAGATGCATCATAGAGAGAAATGTAATGTAGCTAGCTGTGTTCAACCTGTACCTCTTTGTATTCCCCATTGCGGTTGGCTTTGATGCCATCAGGTGCATGCAGCTGAATGGTGGTGCTGCTGATCATGTCAATACAACACTCCTCATCTGCAGCTCCTAAAGGGCGGATACGGCAGTACACCTGCACACGGCAAATCACCATAAGATGTGTTATTCATTAGCTACATATACCTTATTTATTCATTATCAACTTGATTTTAGTAACTATTGATTGAGGTGACAGCTGACAGTGACAACCAACTTACACCAACTGGGTCTTTTTGTGTGTGGGAAGTTTTCTTCAGGGCTGGCCTCCTTGGAGTTTTGCCCTTTCTGTGAAATTAATGAGGGGCATTTACAGGTTGAGTAGCTACATTTACAGTGTTGGACTTCAAGAAAGTGGCTGGAAAACACAGCAGAAAGACATGGCTAGCATAGCTAACACATAGCTAGCTACAAATACAGTAGCCAGCAGATCCGACCCTAGTGCAGCTTTAAGCAAGCGGGTCAGTTCTGCTGGCTACTGTATTTGTGTAGATTAAGACACCATGGAACCAGCGCCAGATATTTCTCAGAAAACTATCCTTTTCATCCTCATGCTAAGTAGCAGAAGCCACAGCAGCCATTTTGGACTGGCAGTGTCAGCCAGTCAGTAACTGTTGGGATAATGGGACAATTCGGAGTACAAGGCATTTCTCATTCCTGGATTGAGGTACCTTTTCTGAGATATCTTGCACTGGTTCCGTGTTGTGTCTTAAGCTACATAGGAAGCCTGTCAGACACTAGTGCAGTTGTAAGCAAGCGGGTCAGATCTGCTGGCTACAAAGTCAGCCCACCCTTCAGAAGTTACATGGTGAAGTGAACAACGCAAACTGGCGTGTCTCAATTTGTTGCGTTGGCTAACGTCTATTTATTGTGTTGGAGTAGCTTGCTAAACTGGCAAACATTACATTCAACATGATACCAGTAGAGATAGCTAGCAAGCCACTGTTAGCCTGATATCAATCAGGGTTAATATCAGCCGGGCTAGCTAGTTTACTTAGCTAGTTAAAATGCTAACTGCTCGCTACCTTGTTAGCTGTCGTTATTTAACTGCTTACAAACACAACCACAATTGTTGGTTAACTAATGAACACTTCACATAATATTACAGTATTGTACTTACGCGGGTCTTTGCATTTTGAACGTCGCCTTTGTTTATCTTTCCCCTTCAGTTCGGTGCGCTCCTTCAGTGTTTGAAAATTCCCTCTCGTGTGACGTCACGTAGGTGTTGGATGTTTTGCGCCAGTAAAATCGCAGACAGCTTGATCAGCTATGAAGGAAGCCCCGCCCCCACATTTTTGTTGCCCCAAATAAATAATAATAATAATAATAATAAACCTTTTTATCTGCCCTAACCGAAGATTTAGGATCAGCTGAGTGTTGCACACATTTGCGTTATAATTTGTTGGGAATAAAACGATCCATATCTTCAATAATCATTCAATAAAAAAATATTGTGTACAATATTGTCTATTTCAAGAATATTGTGCTTATGATAAAATCCAAAGTGATCCTCTAGCCTACATGTGGGTAATGAAATAGGAAAACAAGTGAGTTAAAGGCTCTTCTTCAAATGTACTACAATGAGAAAAGCATGTTTGGATTTTGCTGTAGGCCTAGTTCATGTGTTGCATTCACAGGATGTTTTTGCTGCCTAGTTTATTTCAAGGCAATACACAGACACCTTTTTATCATGTTTATGGGAATTCACAATAAATAACATAGTTCGTAAATACTTTCACAACATTGCAAAATATATTAACTAAAATAAGACAAGATTTACAGGAGCCAAATAAAATGTCTAATGTCTAACGGAGAACTATAATGTCTTGGTGATGCTTTAAATAATACTGTACTTAACACTGTACAGGAAAGCAATCTGACATTTATAATCTTTTTCTTTAAAAGACACCTTCATTTTAGTTGCTGACCATCAAACACATTAATCATAGATACACTTCATTAAGAAGTTATCCTTCAGTGCTGATTTTAGTTTACAGTAGGCTACCAAAGCCCTCTACTTAACAGCCCTTAGGCTACAGACTGTGACACTAATATTGCTGATATATGTTTGTGATACATATCCATTGTTTGTGTATAAAAATGATCAAGCGATCAATATATTTAGTATAAAAATAATGTGTTTAAAAAGAAAGCAAAACGAAATTGAAGCCATATTGAGAATTCCTCTTCATGTAACATTCAGGGGATTGTTTCTTCATATACAGTTTGTGACTTCCCACTGCTCCAGTCTCTTCCTGCTCCTCAGTAGCGTTGGGAAATCAGAGAAACAAAAGCAAGGCCTACGTGTTTAGTACTGTGTACTAGTCATATAGTCAATGTAATACTACGAGAGGTACCACTAACTCTCTCTGTCCCTCGCTGCAGTATATCTGGAGCTCCTGTTCAGCTGCCAGTTTATTCATCTGTGCTGAAATATGTGAAGAACATTTCATTGCCCCTTCAGCATTGTATCTTGTCATGACTTCACCTCTATCCACCACCAAGAAGCCATAGTGGTTCACTTCACTTGTTGACCTCTCCGCCCAAGCCCACCCTCACCACAGTGTCCAGTTTAATAATAATAATATAAAAATATGCCATTTAGCAGACGCTCTTATCCAAAGCGACTTACATTCATGCGTGTATACATTTTATGTGTGGGTGGCCCCGGGAATCGAACCCACAATCCTGGCATTACAGGCACCATTGCTCCACCAACTGAGCCATCCAGTTTTTAGATCCATATACATTGTCATTAGCATGTGGCTAGTGCTAGTGCCACTGGCAGCCCTTGGCTATTGGACGTGACTGTGTGTTCTTCTCCATGTGTTCTCCCCGGGTGGCTGACCAGAGCAGAGGCAGACTAAAGAGGAAGATGATGCCAAGGCTGAGGCCTACACTCAGCAGTGCCGCCCCCAGTGTGTTAGCGAAGGTGATGGGTGGAGAGTGTGTGAGGAGCCACGGGCGTCGCGTCACCATGTCCTGCTCGATGGCCTCCATCTGGAAATGAGTGCCCATTATGCCGCACACGTGGAACAGTTGGTGGCTGTGACCTGCAGAGGGTGCAAAAGGACTGTGGTTAAATACCGACAAGTAGTAGCAGAACAGGAGTGGAACCAAACATAACTCAAGGAGGAGAACTGTAACTGGCCAGCGACAGAAGAACTTGCCTCCACAGCATAAGGGGGAAACAGGAAGGCACGGCGAGTCCCAGAGGCAGTGATATTAAGTCTATTATGTTGTTTTAATACTACATATGTCATACCACTAATGTCAAGCCAGTGTTGATCAGTATCTACTGTATTACAACAACTCTTGTACAGTACAGTGACAAATCATTCTGAACGAATCAAACAAACAGCCTTTCCAGATAGACAATGCACTTTGACCTATGTAGTCGAAGCTGCCGGGGGCCAGGCGCTCCGGTAGGTGTGTGGCGAAGAGGAATGCGGTCAGGAAGGCCAGGGCGATGTGGGTGTGGTGGAGGGCGTTGGTGTCGTTGTCAGTGCAGCCCTCACCCACACACAGGAAGATCTGTCAAAACACAGAAGAATGTATTAGCCTCGCGTCACATGACAGGCTTCTATAGGCTCGTCACAGTCATACTACACATGGCTTTTGAACCAAAATATCATGGTACAGGTGGAGGATCTTAAATTTGATCTCCCGGTTGTTGCATGACATTTCCTATACAGCAGGAAACGCCAACTTGTAGGTTATTTGAGGTTTACAAATACTTTTAACGTTTGTAATTTACAGATAAAAAGTTCAGACTTGATTTGCCCTAACTAAAAATGTATCAACCCATACAAAAATATCCATTAATTATAATCCACACAATAATTCAAATGTTCTGTTGCTGCAGGATTATTTTACTGCTGTGAGAAACTGGTCAAATTAAGATCCAATAGCTGTACATACAGAATTTCAGAACTGTTCATAACCAGAGTTCAATTAAATACTTCAATGTACACTGCATTCCACTGACCTGACCATAATTATACCATTAGCCAGACAACAAAGTGTACAGAGCCTGCTAGGTCTCAAAATATATAGTCGTACCTCAGGTACAATAATCAACATCTCCAATACCAGCTACAACTCATTTTCATCCCTAGTCCCATGATCTGACTAAAAACTATAAAAACATCACATGAATCAAACATTGACACAGTAACACTTCAATATGACAAACACTGTTATATACTTTTTAAACTTTTCCCTCAGGCACAGAAGAAGTTTGGTCTGTCACACAGAGGGGTAGAAATGTAATGACTCACCCTGTAGAAGAGAGGAATGTTGTCGAACAGATAGGGTAATGCGAAAGCAAGAATGCGGAGAAATTTGCCTAACTTTGGGCTCTGACACTCTTGGTATCTGAAAAAGAGTGATGGTCGCTTTATCAGCCATTACAATGACCCAAATCCATGCACATTCATTATACACTGCAAATAATTACAGATTTTAATTATCAACGTATGCAATCTCTTTGTTCCCTATCTCTGTGCATTAAGGATAGATTAATAGAAGAAGATCTTAAGAGGATCTAGGGGACAAGTATGGGACAAATGATTGCATTACTGTTGCATAGTTATTAACATATTATTAGAAACCCGTGTCCCCTTATTGAACTTGGGAATAAACTGTAGCCTTTATGAACTAGCTCCCAAGTAGACACTTTTTCAGTACATTGTTGTATCTAGCATGAACTCATCTTGTTTAAATATTAAACAGGACTCTTTCATTGTTTTATATTCCCATCACAAATCACATACAGTGCATTTGGAAAGTATTGAGACCCCTGGACTTTTTCCACATTTTGTTACGTTATAGCCTTATTCTAATATTGATTAAATTGTTTTTTTCCCCCTTATCAATCTACACACAATACCCCATAATGACAAAGCAAAAACAGGTTTTTAGAAATATCACATTTACATAAGTATTCAGACCTTTTACTCAGGACTTTGTTGAAGCGCCTTTGGCAATGATTACAGCCTTGAGTCTTCTTGGGTATGACGCTACAAGCTTGGCACACCTGTATTTGGGGAGTTTCTCCCATTCCTCTCTGCAGATCCCCTCAAGCTCTGTCAGGTTGGATGGGGTGTGTCGCTGCACAGCTATTTTCAGGTCTCTCCAGAGATGTTCGACTTGGTTCAAGTCCGGACTCTGGCTGGGCCACTCAAGGTCATTCAGAGACTTGTCCCAAAGCCACTCCTGCGTTGTCTTGGCTGTGTGCTTAGGGTCATTGTCCTGTTGGAAGGTTCGCCCCAGTCTGAGGTTCTGAGCACTCTGGAGCAGGTTTTCATCAAGGATCTATCTGTACTTTGCTCCGTTCATCTTTCCCTCGATCCTGACTAGTCTCCCAGTCCCTGCCGCTGAAAAACATCCCCACAGCATGATGCTGCCACCACCATGCTTCACCGTAGGGATGGTGCCAGGTTTCCTCCAGATGTGACACTTGGCAGTCAGGCCAAAGAGTTCAATCTCGGTTTCATCAGACCAGAGAATCTTGTTTTTGATGGTCTGAGAGTCCTTTAGGTGCCTTTTGGCAAACTCCAAGCAGACTGTCATGTGCCTTTTACTGAGGAGTGGCTTCCGTCTGGCCACTCTACCATAAAGGCCTGATTGGTGGAGTGCTGCAGAATTGGCTGTCCTTCTGGAAGGTTCTCCCATCTCCACAGAGGAACTCTGGAGATCTGTCAGTGACCATCGGGTTCTTGGTCACCTCCCTGACCAAGGCCCTTCTCCCCCGATTGCTCAGTTTGGCCGGGAGGCCAGCTCTAGGAAGATTCTTGGTGGTTCCAAACTTCTTCCATTTAAGAATGATGGAGGCCACTGTGTTCTTGGAGACTTTCAATGCTGCAGAAATGTTTTGGTACCCTTCCCCAGATCTGTGCCTCGACACAATCCTGTCTCGGAGCTCTACGGACAATTCCTTCGACCTCATGGCTTGGTTTTTGCTCTGACATGCACTGTCAACTGTGGGACCTTATATAGACAGGTGTGTGCCTTTCCAAATCATGTCCAATCAATTGAATTTATCACAGGTGGACTTCAATCAAGTTGTAGAAACATGTCAAGGATGATCAATGGAAACAGGATACACCTGAGCTGAATTTCGAGTCTCATAGCAAAAAAATATATTTTATAAAGTTTAGAATAAGGCTGTAATGTAAAAAATTTGGGAAAAGTCAAGGGGTCTGAATACTTTCCGAATGCACTGTAACCACATGCACGGCTTCAATTAAATTCACTCACTTTCTCTCCTTACCTTTCACACAATCATCACACAATCACAACTGCTGAGTCATTGTC
Organism: Coregonus clupeaformis; assembly: GCF_020615455.1. Taxonomy (NCBI): domain Eukaryota; kingdom Metazoa; phylum Chordata; class Actinopteri; order Salmoniformes; family Salmonidae; genus Coregonus; species Coregonus clupeaformis. Next base: position 2,252,143 of record NC_059223.1, on the reverse strand, counting down.
AGATCAGATTAGCAAAACAGATTCTGTTTTAGTAGCTTTGAAACACATTCCAGTGTAAATGAAGCCAACTCCCTCTTCACATAAAGAACACACGATCTGTTGCTAACTACTGTACATGTCTTCCCTCTCCTTACTACCTTGTCCAACTAAAACCACACTTGATAGTCTATCTATGGAATGATGAGGCCTACATATAGATGACATGGTTAGTTATCCTAAGAGTCCTAACATTTCACATACAAAGACATGCACTTGGGATGTCTGACACAGGAGTGAGGAGGATCGAGGAGAGACAAACTAATGAATAAGGAAAACTACAAGCAGTTTACCAAAACTCTGAGACAGGAAATCACAAAGGATGGGAGTGGTAGTAGTGGTAGTGGTGGTAGACTGCAGTGGAGGCTGCTGTGGGGAGAACGGCTCATAATAAAGGCTGGAACGGAGTGAATGGAATGGCATCAAACACTGGAAACCCTGTGTTTGATGTATACGATACCATTCCACTGATTCCGCTCCAGCCATTACCATGAGCCCATCCTCCCCAATTAAGGTGCCACCAACCTCCTGTGGTAGACAGTGAGTTAGGTTAGCAGTAGCACAGTGAGTTAGGTTAGCAGTAGCACAGTGAGTTAGGTTAGCAGTAGCACAGTGAGTTAGGTTAGCAGTAGCACAGTGAGTTAGGTTAGCAGTAGCACAGTGAGTTAGGTTAGCAGTAGCACAGTGAGTTAGGTTAAGTAGCACAGTGAGTTAGGTTAGCAGTAGCACAGTGAGTTAGGTTAGCAGTAGCACAGTGAGTTAGGTTAGCAGTAGCACAGTGAGTTAGGTTAGCAGTAGCACAGTGAGTTAGGTTAGCAGTAGCACAGTGAGTTAGGTTAGCAGTAGCACAGTGAGTTAGGTTAGCAGTAGCACAGTGAGTTAGGTTAGCAGTAGCACAGTGAGTTAGGTTAGCAGTAGCACAGTGAGTTAGGTTAGCAGTAGCACAGTGAGTTAGGTTAGCAGTAGCACAGTGAGTTAGGTTAGCAGTAGCACAGTGAGTTAGGTTAGCAGTAGCACAGTGAGTTAGGTTAGCAGTAGCACAGTGAGTTAGGTTAGCAGTAGCACAGCAGTTGACAGAAAGCAAAAGAAAACGCATGACTAACGGAGACGACATGATGTTTACCTTTTTATGATGTCATGGTTATATTGAATATATGGTAAGCCAAGCCTTAGCAGAAAAGAGGAGAGGAGAGGGAGAAGCATTGTGAGACTGCCATTAAGCTGATAATACTGAGTAATAACTATGATGAAAAGTAGGCAAACCAGTCGGGCTGCGTTTTAACAACAATGTGTACAGTAGGCTTGCTGTACGATGACAAGAGACGTCACAATAGGTGCTCCACAGTGAAGCTAAGCTGAGGTAAAAGACCGGTCCAAATTGTCTCCTATCATGCATGGTATTTTGACAGAAAGGAGCACAAAGGAGTAGTTTCATTCCCCAAAATTAATGAATAACAGCAGTGTGTGTATCAAATCTACAATACATGTACATTAAAATGTTTAACGTCAAATATGTGTGCACACAGTAGGATTTAGACTAAATGTAATTGTTTCTGGTTGGAGGAATATTGTCAGTTTGTCATCTTATCAAGACACTACATCCAAAGCTAGGGGTCAAGTTGTACAATCACATGCTCTAAAACACAAAGCTAATTATACGATATCCTCATTAGCACTATAAAATGCGTGAGATTGAGTGGTTGCTAACCAACAGGCAGGTTGACATTTATCGTCATGAGTCTTGTCCTGGAGGCAGAACTGAGCGATTTCCCCTTAGATAGGCCAGCTGCAAAGTCAAAATTGTCTAAATTAATGAAAACAAACATTTGCTTTTTTGGTTTTAATTTAAGGTTAGATTTGGCAGTGTGGTTAAGGTTGGGGTTAAGATTAGGTTTAAAATCAGATTGTATGACTTTGTGGCTGTGGCAGCTAGTGACCACTCTGCAGAGCTACCTCCAGAACGATGAAAAACGCTATCCTGCAAACAGCCCTCCAGTAGAAAGCTCTCTTACCTGGAGTAGCAGGCCAAGGCGGTACAGATGACAGTGTTTACCATAGCGATGGGGATGTAGTACTGGTGGAACGAACTGTTCACCCACTTATCAGGAATCACGTAGGCAGAATATGTAATGGCAGAGCCTGGACGGGAGAGAAATATGCATAATCATACGCTCCCGGGCGCGGTCTAAACTGACTGCGTACTACAGACCCTGGTTCGATTCCAGGCTGTATAACCAGGGAGTCAGGCGACATCAGCGATATGCAGGAATAGACACAAATACAGAAACATATGTGTGCATGCACAAGTACTGCAAACTGTGTGTATATACCATAGACTATATTGACGTGTATAATATACAAACATACAGATGGAGGATCTTAATTTGATCACCCTGTTGCAGGAGATCTTTCCTGCAATTCAGGAAATGTAAAACTTGTAGTGCATTTGAGGCTTCTGAAGTTTGTAATTTCCACTTTGAAATTTCCGACTAGATTTCCCCTTACAAAAAATGTATCAACCCCTACCACAAAAAATGTAATTATAATCAACATAATGCTGTAGCAAACTGACTCAAATTAAGATCCTACATGTGGGAAAGGCATGCATGTGTGTACACACAAACACACATACACTGTCACCCTTCAGCATGCAGAAGTGTAGGTTCCAATCTAGGGTTGGTCCAGGTCTCAGTATGCATGGTACATGTGCGAAAGCCCATTCCTGCATGCATTTCCATAACTAAAAATGCCCTTTGATGTAATAAAAAAAAGGGCTCAGAGCTATATAAATACAAACCATTATGGATGCATTCTTTCACCCAATTCCATATCAACCCCCACGGCCACCCCCACCCCTAGACACCTTTTGAAAGCCCCTCCAAAATCCAAAAGGATTGAATGGGTGGGCACAATATGGTAATGGTGCCACCTAGCCCTGTGGTAGGCAAGGCAGTTGGTGCCATTTTATCTTATACCTATATACTTCCATCAGATCTGTAAGGAGGCATAAAAAAAAATTACTAGGTGTTGATTTGGGATTGGGGGAAACCATAGAATTAGATCATATGAAAGAGGAATAGATGTCTAATGGGATCATTCCAACACTCCAAATGGTACATCGAAAGTATAACTGGCCAGTGTACCCACCACAGAACATCCATTTGAACGGGACTACGTTCCCTTCCTCAGTGGAGGCTGCTGAGGGGAGGACGGCTCATAATAATGTCTGGAACGGAGCGAATGGAATGGCAAACACATGGAAACCATGGAAACCATGTTTGATCTATTTGATACCATTCCACCGATTCCGCTCCAGCTATTACCACAAGCCAGTCCTCCCCAATTATGGTGCCACCAACCTCCTGTGCTTCGGGGTATCATACAACGACTCTCTGTTATAAGACCTGCAGGTTCAAAACACTATACAAATCCAACCCCTTATACATTGACTAGATAGAATCCGTACAATGCCTTTCCCTATAGAGATACAGCTGCATAATACAGTAGTCATGTCGCTAGGGCAACAATGTCCTTTTGAGTATAAATCTATTTCTATGGCATTTCTACTCACCCAGGCTGTAGAGACTCAGAGCTCCGTAGTCGAAGAAGAAGCAGATGTGTCGCGCGCGCGTGGACATTGTGCTAAAGGTGTGGGCACAGCTGGAGGCCAGCGGGTACACACAGCACGACATCAGGAACACCAGGAGGGGCCAGGTGAAGGAGTCGCGCCACACGTCCCGCATCAGGACCACCATCAGCAGCTTCCATAAGAAGTACCTGTCAGGACACAGAGGACACAGGGGGTTAGCTTGGCACTGGAGGACGCATACCTTTCAGGACCAATCGTTTATCGGGGGAGCAATAATTTACCAATAGTTTATTGGGAGAGCAATCATTTACCAATTGTTTATCAGGGGAGCAATCGTTTACCAATCATTTATCGGGGGAGCAATCGTTTGGTACTTTTTTCAGCAATCAATCAGAATGCAAGTTAATGATGGGTGTTCAAAATGAAATAATTATTTGGGATTGTTCGCCTAAACATAAAAGTGATAGCTTCTTAAAATGTGGCAAAGTTTTATTTTGGGGTTCAGTCACCCACAGTGAGTTACTGTATCTAAAGGTTCAGGCTATCTTACCACAAGGTTTGCCCCGGCCTGTACACAGTAGTTACAGAGGCAGCGGGCTGTGTTTCCATGTCTCTGCACACCTCATTAACAAATAAACCTTATTTGTAGTTTTCCCCATCGCTGCACTGAGCTGTTCGCTAATTGTGGCAACTCATTTGAGAGCTGTGCTAGCTCATTAGCTCTCTCTCTCTCTCTCTCTCTCTCTCTCTCTCTCTCTAGGGGGTAGTAGTACCTATAGCACCAAGCACTAGAATCTTACTGTACACTAAAATTCCTCCTCTTTGCCACTCGGAGAGGAGAGGGGGAGGAGAGAGAGGGGGGAGGAGAGAGAGAGAGAGAGAGAGAGAAAGAGAGGGGAAAGAGAGAGAGAGGAAAGAGAGAGATAGAGAGAGAGCGAGAGAGGGGGAAGAGAGAGAGAGGGAGAGAGAGAGAAAGAGAGAGAGGGGAAAGAGAGAGAGGGGAGAGAGAGAGAGAGGAGGGTGGGAAAGAGAGGAAAGAGAGAGCGAGGCGAAAGAGAGAGAGAGGGGGGAAAGAGAGAGAGAGAGAGGGGGGAAAGAGAGAGAGAGAGGGGGAGAGCAAGAGAGTGAGAGAAAGAGGGGAAATAGAGAGAGAGGGGGGGGGGGAAAGAGAGAGAGAGAGAGAGAGAGAGAGAGAGAGAGAGAGAGAGAGAGAGAGAGAGAAGAGAGAGAGGAGTCCTTGATCCTTGCAGTACAGAGGCAAGTGTCTTAATGACTACACCATGCTACACTGCGAATCAAATACTCCTTCCTGTGGAAGGCCTCAAGCCTGTGGAATGTGCTTCAGGTGCTTCAGCTGCTATTCAATCAAACCTGTTAATCATGTTTTCTGGTTTAGTCCAAATCCCAAGCAACATTGTTCCAGAGATCTGAGAGTGAGAGAGCATGTTTCCATATGCAGTTGTTTCTTTTTGGTGTCATTAAAGGAAACGCTATGTTCATTGTTTGTATGTATCCAAATTGTAAAGATAACACTAAACATGAAAGAAACGTTCAACTGTTTACTCCCGTCTCAGTTTTATCTCCATCTCTTCATTCAAAGACTCAATCATGGACACTAACTGACAATTGTGGCTGCTTCGCGTGATGCATTGTTGTCTCTACCTTCTTGCCCTTTGTGCTGTTGTCTGTGCCCAATAATGTTTGTACCATGTTTTGTGCTGCTACCATGTTGTGTTGCTGCCATGTTGTGTTGCTACCATGTTGTTATGTTGTGTTGCTACCATGTTGTCATGTTGTGTTGCTACCATGTTGTTGTCATGTTGTGTTGCTACCATGTTGTTGTCATGTTGTGTTGCTACCATGCTGTGTTGTCATGTTGTGTTGCTGCCATGTTGTTGTCATGTTGTGTTGCTACCATGTTGTTGTCATGTTGTGTTGCTACCATGTTGTTATGTTGTGTTGCTACCATGGTGTTATGTTGTGTTGCTACCATGGTGTTATGTTGTGTTGCTACCATGTTGTTGTCATGTTGTGTTGCTACCATGTTGTTGTCATGTTGTGTTGCTACCATGTTGTTGTCATGTTGTGTTGCTACCATGTTGTTGTCATGTTGTGTTGCTACCATGTTGTTGTCATGTTGTGTTGCTACTATGCGGTGTTGTCGTGTGTTGCTGGCGTGTTGTTGTCATGTTGTGTTGCTACCATGTTGTTGTCATGTTGTGTTGCTACCATGTTGTTGTCATGTTGTGTTGCTACCATGTTGTTGTCATGTTGTGTTGCTACCATGTTGTTGTCATGTTGTGTTGCTACCATGCTGTGTTGTCATGTTGTGTTGCTGCCGTGCTGTGTTGTCATGTTGTGTTGCTACCATGCTGTGTTGTCATGTGTTGCTGCCATGCTGTGTTGTTGTCTTAGGTCTCTCTTTATGTAGTGTTGTGGTGTCTCTCTTGTCGTGATGTGTGTTTTGTCCTATATTTTAAATTTTTTATCCCAGCCCCCGTCCCCGCAGGAGGCCTTTTGCCTTTTGGTAGGCTGTCATTGTAAATAAGTATTTGTTCTTAAATGACTTGCCTAGTTAAATAAAGGTTAAATAAAAAAATAAAAGTCAAGCCTCGAGTATCATTGACACGAGACTGTCCCCTGAGGTTCCAGTTAACCTACTTAATTAATAATCTAATTCCATTTCAATTGAGGAAAAGAGCTCAATTTGTTTTAATCTATGAAGGATGTATAGAATGTTTTGAATTTACTACAACTCTGTCTTAAGGACACACGCCACTGTTGCGACAGGAGTGCACATTTATGTACTTGCCCAGCACTAATACATCGGATTCCACTAATGAACTAACCATTCAACCCTGAAATAGGTGTGCTAGTGCTGGGTAACACTTTATTTGGATAGTCCCAAGTAGATGCTTTGTAGATGTTCAGTAGATGTTCAATTACCGTCAACAACATGTCAACTAACTATCCACTAACCCTAGACCTAACCCTGATTCTAAACCTAACCCACATTTAGCAAGCAGTTGCTTATCAACAGATAGCTTGTTGATAGTGTGACCATCTGTAGATCATCTGTGTGGGACAATCCAAATAAAGTGTGAGCAAAAAATTTGCCCCCATGTGGCGTTCACAAGAAGTGTACAGGTGTTGCTCGGCTATACCATGTGGGCAGGAAGTGTGTCCAGATGTTGAGCGTCTCATTGGTCAGCTGGAAGAGGCTGAGGATGCAGTCAATGGCTGAGCTGCGAGGGTGTCGGTAGCCTGAGATGATGCTGTCCTCATGGAACACCTAAACAAAACAAAACCCAGGGTTACTGCACTGTTGGCCAACACTCACTCCCCACACAGTAGTAGGCTATATATAGATACATATGGAGAGTCACCTGTTTACTATAAACACAAAGGTTTTGATGTTGATGTATTTCCCAAATAAAAGTAGGACTATACATTCTTGAGGGGAGTCACAATGATACATTCTTGACATTGTTGGTGGCAAGAAGCACAAGATTCAGTATGGTGTTCCACTCAAATTCCATGTCCACATGTTCAACTTCGGAATTAACTGGACTTAAAAATAAAATATAACCTCAACTCTGAAAATAGTATTGTAGGATTTGACAGTATAAAATGTAGAGAAGTAAAGTAAACTTACTTTGGGCACTTGGTTGATGGTGAAGACTCTGGGCAGTTTAATAAGGCTGAGCATGTTGTCTGAAAGGACAGTGGTGTTGACTTCACTTGTTGTATGAACTGAAGCCAGAGAGAGGGAGCATCTTTCCCTTTATAAGGTTGTTGCTATGTTGTTCCGTCGGTTCCTCCCTCCCACTCCTCCAGAATATTCAGTATACCTGTTCCACTCCTCCTATCTCTCTCTCTCTCTCTGCAGGTTGTCAGGCTCTGGACACGCCTCCTAGTTTCACCCTAAGACAAAAGGTGTTCGAGCAGCTAAGTTCATGTTCACACACACAAAAATATTCACGTTCTTTCGAACTTTTGGAGAAAACTTTTGAGAAAGGCAACAGAAGTCTCACCAAAAGCTTTCATATTTTGAAAGAGAATGGTTTATGAGTTAGAGAGTTGGTCTTTCAGAGTATTTGGCCTATTGTTCTCTGAAGTAAGAACGGGTAGTTAATGACTGATTACGGCAGCCTGACAATCACAACGGGGAAGGAGTGCAGCAGTACAGTGAGTCTAGCAGCTTTCACAGTGATGATTACAGATTTCTATCCCTTTCTCACCTTGCTTGTGTCTGCTTGGTACTCGTGAACAAGATCCATGGAATAAGTATCAGAAAAAAATATATTGATCTGTCTATGCTTGCAGCAAATAAATGCATAACATTATTCTGGGAAATCAGAGAATTCTCCTACTTTAACACATTGGCTAAATGAAATATCTAGCTACATCCTTTTGGACAAGATTTAGGTCCTACTTTAACGTCAAAGGCACACCACATGATTTCCAAAATATCTGCCACATCAGATTCGTGTCAATAAGAGCAGATCAATAATAAATAAGACATGTCAATATTAACAATGTGTTTTTGTTTGTTTGATTGTTTGTCTGTATGCATAGTTGTACCTGTTCTGATACTGTACCTGTGTGTATGCAACTCATGGGGAGGAAATACAAAATTAAAGCTGGTATTATGGAAGCTATTCATTGTATCTTCTTCTTTTACCCGCACTAGACAATACATTCATAAAAAAGGAAGTGAGGAATCATGGTTCAACTTCAAGGTGACAAAAACAGTGACAAAAACAAGCACCACCTCAGTCTCCAAGGAACCAGCTGTTACTGACATGCATTGTCTTAAGCATCACTTTAGAATGGGTGGCCATTTCCCACCAAGAGACACCTGCAGTAAGTGAAGATGTCTGGAGATTAGCGGTGAATTTTGCCTGGTCCCGGATCTGTTTGTGCTGTCTTTCCAACTCCTACAGATGTAGGATCTTAATTTGAGCCAGTTTGCTACAGGAGGAAAATAATCCTGCAGCAACAGGAAATGTGAATTATTATGCTGATTATAATTAGTGGACAATTTTGTAGGGGTTGATACATTTTCTGTTATGGAAAATCAAGTCCATTTTAAAGTGGAAATTATCAACTTTAGAATACTTTTTAAACCTTGAATACACTACAAGTTTGCATTTCCTAATCTGCAGGAAAATTCTCAGCAACAAAAGATTGATCAAATTAAAGATCCTACATCTGTATGGTCATTGCATAACAGCCCGAACAGATCTGGGACCAGGCTATAGTGAACTCTGCCAAATATGCCAACTGAGTTTCAGTCACCCCAGATAAAGGCTGGCAATAATGGAGGGTGTAAGTGACACCGGCAGAAAGGAACATCTCTTTCACTCATTCCTTCCATGTTAAAAAGTGGCGTGCATGTCATCCGCCCACAGAACGAGTGTCACACCCAGAGATGACTGAAAGCTTAAATCAACATTCTTCCATGTTATGTTGTTCAAACGCTGAACACAATGAATGAAAACGTATTTTCCTTTTGCTACAGACATAGGAAGTGGAAACAGTCTAAACATTAAATGGGGCCTTTTCTTAGTCATTTTCTGTCACTTGTAAATAAACGTTAATTATAATTTGTTGCTTTGTTTGTTCAATTACAGGTACAAATTAAGTTTTCTGTGAAAGAATTTAAGGATATGATTGATTGATTGAATTTGTATTTTTTTTCATTTTATCTGACAAAAATACATATACACACAGTACATACATTTTTTTCTCAACATTGGATGAGCCTTCTGGCTTTGACTGGATATTGCTAACTACTGTAGACCTAGGTTTGGTTTGAAATCATAAAAACGTTTGTTTTGGGCACTTGAGGACAGTTAATCTAAAATCTCTGCAACTAGAATGTGTAAAAATTAACCAAGCGGGTAAGCTGAGTTACAACTACACAACTAGGCCTCTATCAGTACAGAAATAAGTGTCCTACAGATCATGGAAGAGCCTGATCTTTTACCTGCAGTGCCATTACACATTAAGGTCACATCTTATTTGAAGATATGATAGGGTTATGAGTAAGGGTCTGGTTAAGTGAGGTTTGGGGTTAAGGTTAGGGTAAGGGTTAAGGGGTAATGTTAAGGTTTAGAGTTAGGTCAGAGTAGGTGCAGTGGAGGCTGCTGAGGGTAGGACGGCTCATAATAATGGCTGGAATGGAGTGAAAAGAATGGTATCAAACACACGAAAACCAAAACAAACATGTCCTTGATACCATTCCATTAACTCCATTCCGGCCATTATTATAAGCCGTCCTCCCCTCAGCAGCCTCCACTGGGTTAGTGGCTAGTTAGTTGAACAAGTTGTTGGTAGTTAGTTGAGCATCTATATGGTTGACAAACTGCACAGACCATCCACAGATAGACAGACATTTCAGTAGGTCTACCAATCATCTAAACATGTAATTAAATTAAATATTTCTACACTTTGAACCGTCTTACTTCATTCAAAAAGTGACAGTGCACTACATCTAAAAACAAGGCAACAGTAAACATGTCGTCCCCCACAAATGATGCAGCCAATTAGTGACAACAATTCAAGCTCAAACGTGACAGGAGACATGCTTGTTCAAAGTTTGGAATTTCAGTTGATAACTATAGCTCTCCCTTTGGGCCAATCAGTGTAATTTTGTAAATGCCGGATCTAAGTTTTGTCAAAATCGGGCTGGTGGAGTCTGAGATATCGCGTATGACTAACTAACTTACGAATGTACAAAGACAGCTCCAACACGCTTGGCTCTAGATTACACCTACAGTATCTAAACATACTTTACATTGTTTGCGAGATCAGGCATAATATCACCATAATTAGTGTTCATTTTCGGAAGTTGCTTTCATTTCAGCGAATCTAATTTGTAAACATTTCAACTGTATTAAATAATTACTTTTTTCAAGTCCACAGGAAATTAACCAAAATACAGTACCAGTCAAAAGTTTGAACACACCTACTCATTCAAGGATTTTTCTTTATTTTTACTATTTTCTACATTGTAGAATAATAGTGAAGACATCAAAACTATGAAATAACACATATGGAATCATGTAGTAACCAAAAAAGTGTTAAACAAATCAAAATATATTTTAGATTTTAGATTCTTCAAAGTAGCCACCATTTGCCTTGATGACAGCTTGATTGCACACTCTTGGCATTCATGCTTGTAATCGTTAAGGACTGGGGAGTTTTTCAGGATAAAAAAGAAACAGAATGGAGCTAAGCACAGGCAAAATCCTAGAGGAAAACCTGGTTCAGTCTGCTTTCCACCAGACATTGGGAGGTGAATTCACCTTTCAGCAGGACAATATCCTAAAACACAAGTTCAAATCTATACTGGAGTTGCTTACCAAGAACACAGTGAATGTTTCTGAATGGCTGAGTTACTTTTGACTTAAATCTGCTTGAAAATCTATGGCAAAACCTGATAATGGTTGTCTAATAATAATGATCAACAACCAATTTAACAGAGCTTGAAGAATTTTGAAAAGATTAATGGGCAAATGTTGCACAATCCAGGTGTGCAAAGCTCTTATAGACTTACCCAGAAGGACTCACAGTTGTAAACGCTGCCAAAGGTGCTTCTACAAAGTTTTGACTCAGGGGTGTGAATACTTATGTAAATGAGATATTTCTGTATTTCATTTTCAATACATTTGGAAACATGTTTTCACTTTGTCATTATGGAGTATTGTGTGTAGATGGGTGAGAAAAAAAAAGTTTTCTTCAAGCTGTAACGCAACAAAATGTGGAATAAGTAAAGGGGTATGAATACTTTCTGAAGGCACTGTATGGGATGTAATTTTTTAGCTTTGAAAGCAATAAATACAACAGATTGAATGCCTTTGATTCCTTTACTAATTAATCTGCGTTGTTTAATCAGTAAGACACTAATAACAAGTAACACATGACTTGAATGTGTCCTATATCTTGCACATAAAAGAACAATGAAAGGTGGCCATATTACTGACGTGAAGACAGTGGTTTGACTTTGGCAGGAGCTCAACGGAACGGAGTACCTCAAATGTTCTACTGCTAGAGCTCCTGTTCCTCTTATAGTAAATGTGCTCAAAAGTATTGTGGAGCTCCTGTTCCTCTTATAGAATATTATTGACATTGTTAACTTTATTAATTACTTTTCATGTGTTTTTCTATCCATAAAACTGACTACCATATGAACAACTAATATTCTTTGTTTTGGCATCAATCAAATCCTGTTCACCTGTCCTTTAGAACACAGCACCAGCTTATAACAACTAAGTGATGTGACATCACCCTAGACCTGGCAGGTTCACCTAAGTGACATTTCCCTAGACCTGGCAGGTTAACCTGACATGACATCTCCCTAGACCTGGCAGGTTAACCTAAGTGACATCTCCCTAGACCTGGCAGGTTAACCTAAGTGACATCTCCCTAGACCTGGCAGGTTAACCTAAAGTGACATCTCCCTAGACCTGGCAGGTTCACCTAAGTGAAATCTCCCTAGACAAAGTAAAGGACCAATAATGTATTCTACAGGAGGACTACACCACAACATTAATCATTACACATATTTGCACATCATTCTAATGAATAAATGTCCAATAAGTGCAATGCATTCAATATGCTATTTGTGATGACTTGGTGATTCATTCCTTTGAATTACTTTTAAAACAAAATGGGAAGCCCATTAGGCCTGAAAACAAATACAAACGAGGTTCAGACAGAAGGAAGTCTGTTGTGAGAGCTATACAGATTTCCCCCTGAGGTATTCTTTATCAAGATATTGTACTTCCTCCCAAGACACCAGTGTGTTTTTGTTACTTGGTAGATAGTGTACTTCCTCCCAAGACACCAGTGTGTTTCTGTTACTTGGTAGATATTGTACTTCCTCCCAAGACACCAGTGTGTTTCTGTTACTTGGTAGATATTGTACTTCCTCCCAAGACACCAGTGTGTTTCTGTTACTTGGTAGATATTGTACTTCCTCCCAAGACACCAGTGTGTTTCTGTTACTTGGTAGATATTGTACTTCCTCCCAAGACACCAGTGTGTTTCTGTTACTTGGTAGATATTGTACTTCCTCCCAAGACACCAGTGTGTTTCTGTTACTTGGTAGTGTGGAGTATCTCCCATCTGGGATTGTCTAAAACATCTTCCCTGGGACTAGTAACCAGGTGATGGCAAGGAAACATGAACCAATGCAGTCTAGTTTAATGCAGTCTAGTTTATGCAGAGTTTATGCAGTCACTCAATGCAATGACTGTGGTATGAAATCATTCTAGAATGGCCTACACATTCATTTGGAAAGCCTCAAAATGCCAATTGGGTTGGCTTTACCTAAAAACAAATATTACATTCTCAATGGATTAATAGTGTCGCAATCCAATTTAACCCCTTAGATGAGGAAATTGTATGAAAGAACAAAACAGAAGTTGTATGAAATGTCGCTATTTAAATTGTGCCTTTCACAATACATATGATCATCCTCAATTAGTTATGTTTACATCATGGTCTGCATCCTCAATGTGAGTTTGTGTGGTACTGAACTGCAGGTAGCCTATATTGCATATTGAGATAGTGGTGGTCCTATATTGCATATAGAGATAGTGGTGGTCCTATATTGCATATTGAGATAGTGGTGGTCCTATATTGCATATTGAGATAGTGGTGGTCCTATATTGCATATTGAGATAGTGGTGGTCCTATATTGCATATTGAGATAGTGGTGGTCCTATATTGCATATTGAGATAGTGGTGGTCCTATATTGCATATTGAGATAGTGGTGGTCCTATATTACATATAGAGATAGTGGTGGTCCTATATTACATATAGAGATAGTGGTGGTCCTATATTGCATATTGAGATAGTGGTGGTCCTATATTACATATAGAGATAGTGGTGGTCCTATATTACATATAGAGATAGTGGTGGTCCTATATTGCATATTGAGATAGTGGTGGTCCTATATTGCATATTGAGATAGTGGTGGTCCTATATTACATATTGAGATAGTGGTGGTCCTATATTACATATAGAGATAGTGGTGGTCCTATATTACATATAGAGATAGTGGTGGTCCTATATTACATATAGAGATAGTGGTGGTCCTATATTACATATTGAGATAGTGGTGGTCCTATATTGCATATTGAGATAGTGGTGGTCCTATATTACATATTGAGATAGTGGTGGTCCTATATTGCATATTGAGATAGTGGTGGTCCTATATTGCATATAGAGATAGTGGTGGTCCTATATTACATATAGAGATAGTGGTGGTCCTATATTACATATAGAGATAGTGGTGGTCCTATATTACATATTGAGATAGTGGTGGTCCTATATTGCATATTGAGATAGTGGTGGTCCTATATTGCATATAGAGATAGTGGTGGTCCTATATTACATATAGAGATAGTGGTGGTCCTATATTGCATATTGAGATAGTGGTGGTCCTATATTACATATTGAGATAGTGGTGGTCTTATATTACATATTGAGATAGTGGTGGTCCTATATTACATATTGAGATAGTGGTGGTCCTATATTACATATAGAGATAGTGGTGGTCCTATATTGCATATTGAGATAGTGGTGGTCCAGGTCAAACTTTGCGATGCTGAAGGACAGCTCCGCCATTCAGCCAGTTGCATTCCTAATTTCCCTGATTAAGAGTCGGACAAACTTTGTCACAACAGGTCAATTATTAATAATATATCACATATGCACACTGTTTAAGTGGCCTAGCTGACAAATTAAAATTGAGAATATTGCGTGTATTAAAAGTGTATCTCATAGGCCTACACTTCACACATGTGAGTAGCCTCAGACTGGTCTCACAGACCAGACATAACATAGTAAATGTAAATCCGGGACACTCAAATTAGTATGATATGTTACGTTTGGTGTGGTTACATAAGATGGGTTACTTAAGGTGGTTGGTCTGGGTGGGTTAGCATTAGCCACCTAGCTAACGTTAGCCACAACAAATTAGAATTCGTAACATATTCTACGAGTTGCAATTCATAACATATACAAAATGGATGATGGACATCCAATAATTAATACATACCATACTAAAGCTAACATATCATACTAAATGGAGTGTCTCAGATTTAAGTACAGAATAATACGAAATGCTCCGAAACCACGTTGGTAGCCTACGTTCAAATGAAAGGATCACTCACAGGCCAGATGTCAATTTGATGTGCAAGATTATCCACCCAATTCTCCCAAAGAGGTTGACAAAATGGCAGACCTTCACAGTGATTTCATTGTTGTTTGAGTATGCATCAGCTATAAACATCACACACTCTCCAAACCTCTCTGGGTCAAGTTCAGGTGACGACACTTCACAGGAGGTTGGTGGCACCTTAATTAGGGAGAACGGGCTTGTGGTAATGACTGGAGTGGAATCAGTGGAATGGTATCAGAAACATCAAACACATGGTTTCCAGGTGTTTGATGCCATTCCATTTGCTCCGTTCCGGACATTATTATGAGCCGTTCTCCCCTCAGCAGCCTCCACTGGTGCACTTAGCTCACTGAAGGTTGCAGATAGAAATGTGCGCGCAGAGTTATAATATATAATATAATAATATAATATATAATATGCCATTTAGCAGACGCTTTTATCCAACGCGACTTACGATGTATGTGTGCATACATTTTTACGTATGGGTGGTCCCGGGGTTCGAACCCACTACCCTGGTGTTACAAGCGCCATGCTCTACCAATTGAGCTACAGAGGACCACTAGGACTTGAGTTCATGGTGGACTTTGCCTGTGTTGACGTGTAGTGAGCTACTTGCACCCTTAGCGACTGCAGTGGCTTCACTCAAGTCATGCAGGGAGGAAGGAAGGAAACACACCTAGGGAGGAAGGAAACACACCTAGGGAGGAAGGAAACACACCTAGGGAGGAAGAAGGAAACACACCTAGGGAGGAAGGAAGATGCACACCTAGGGAGGAAGGAAGATGCACACCTAGGGAGGAAGGAAACGCACACCTAGGGAGGAAGGAAACACACCTAGGGAGGAAGAAGGAAACACACCTAGGGAGGAAGAAGGAAACACACCTAGGAAGGAAGGAAACACACCTAGGAAGGAAGAAGGAAACACACCTAGGGAGGAAGAAGGAAACACACCTAGGGAGGAAGAAGGAAACACACCTAGGGAGGAAGGAAACACACCTAGGGAGGAAGAAGGAAACACACCTAGGAAGGAAGAAGGAAACACACCTAGGAAGGAAGAAGGAAACACACCTAGGGAGGAAGAAGGAAACACACCTAGGGAGGAAGAAGGAAACACACCTAGGGAGGAAGAAGGAAACACACCTAGGAAGGAAGAAGGAAACACACCTAGGAAGGAAGAAGGAAACACACCTAGGGAGGAAGAAGGAAACACACCTAGGGAGGAAGGAAGATACACACGCACAGGGATCAAGGTGGACGTGCGCAGGGATCAAGGTGGACGTGTGCAGGGAGGAAGGAGGTCATGCCTGCCTCCAGGCTGGATCATCCAGTGACCCTGGCCTGCTTGAGGATCTCTCTTGCACTGGTCCTGTTTGGCCCCGGTCCAGTTTCCAAGACATTTACCATGTAAAAACATAATTTCAACATTAAGTGTTGATAATTGTTGCGTGTGCATTCCCATCATCTAATGACTGTGGAGATGGATCATCATGTGACCTCTGCCATGGAGAGCTCAGTAAAGCAGCCCTGGATACAGTATCACCTGGGGCCCCAGAGAGACTCTGGACACTGATAGAATGAAATAACTTCACATCATACATTTTACGCCATTTTAATAAATAGTTGTATTTTTAAATAAGTTTAAATGTTTGCTAAATGTAAACCAGTTTGTTGAACATTTGGAGCGTTGATCTCTGGATGTACAGTGGGGAGATCAAGTATTTGATACACTGCCGTTTTTGCAGGTTTTCCTGCTTACAAAGCATGTAGAGGTCTGTAATTTTTATCATAGGTACACTTCAACTGTGAGAGACGGAATCTAAAACAAAAATACAGAAAATCACATTCTATGATTTTTAAGTAATTAATTTGCATTTTATTGCATGACATAAGTATTTGATACATCAGAAAAGCAGAACTTAATATTTGGTACAGAAACCTTTGTTTGCAATTACAGAGATCATACGTTTCCTGTAGGTCTTGACCAGGTTTGCACACACTGCAGCAGGGATTTTGGCCCACTCCTCCATACAAACCTTCTCCAGATCCTTCAAGTTTCGGGGCTGTCGCTGGGCAATACGGACTTTCAGCTCCCTCCAAAGACTTTCTATTGGGTTCAGGTCTGGAGACTGGCTAGGCCACTCCAGGACCTTGAGATGCTTCTTACGGAGCCACTCCTTAGTTGCCCTGGCTGTGTGTTTCGGGTCATTGTCATGCTCGAAGACCCAGCCACGACCCATCTTCAATGCTCTTACTGAGGGAAGGAGGTTGTTGGCCAAGATCTCGCGATACATGGCCCCATCCATCCTCCCCTCAATACGGTGCAGTTTGTCTTTGCAGAAAAGCATCCAAAGAATGATGTTTCCACAGCTTCACGGTTGGGATGGTGTTCTTGGGGTTGTACTCATCCTTCTTCTTCCTCCAAACACAGCGAGTGGAGTTTAGACCAAAAAGCTCTATTTTTGTCTCATCAGACCACATGACCTTCTCCGATCCCTCCTCTGGATCATCCAGATGGTCATTGGCAAACTTCAGACGGGCCTGGACATGCGCTGGCTTGAGCAGGGGGACCTTGTGTGCACTGCTGGATTTTAATCCATGACGGCGTAGTGTGTTACTAATGGTTTTCTTTGAGACTGTGGTCCCAGCTCTCTTCAGGTCATTGACCAGGTCCTGCCGTGTAGTTCTGGGCTGATCCCTCACCTTCCTCATGATCATTGATGCCCCACAAGGTGAGATCTTGCATGGAGCCCCAGACCGAGGGTGATTGACCGTCATCTTGAACTTCTTCCATTTTCTAATAATTGCGCCAACAGTTGTTGCCTTCTCACCAAGCTGCTTGCCTATTGTCCTGTAGCCCATCCCAGCCTTGTGCAGGTCTACAATTTTATCCCTGATGTCCTTACACAGCTCTCTGGTCTTGGCCATTGTGGAGAGGTTGGAGTCTGTTTGATTGAGCGTGTGGACAGGTGTCTTTTATACAGGTAACGAGTTCAAACAGGTGCAGTTAATACAGGTAATGAGTGGAGAACAGGAGGGCTTCTTAAAGAAAAACTAACAGGTCTGTGAGAGACGGAATTCTTACTGGTTGGTAGGTGATCAAATACTTATGTCATGCAATAAAATGCAAATTAATAACTTAAAAATCATACAATGTGATTTTCTATATTTTTGTTTTAGATTCCATCTCTCACAGTTGAAGTGTACCTATGATAAAAATTACAGACCTCTACATGCTTTGTAAGTAGGAAAACCTGCAAAATCAGCAGTGTATCAAATACTTGTTCTCCCCACTGTATTACGAAAACCATCACTGTTATAAGAGATGATTTCACCTCATAATGGAAATGTCATATTCTTGATGCAAAATGAGTAATCAAACATCTTAAAAAATGAACGGTAGTTTGTTGAATTCCAGACAGACTTTCCAGAGAGTTCAATCCTCTTCCCTATTATAATAAATATGACAGGTGAATAAAATGTGAGCTCACTGCCACGTGTCTGCAATATCACACCTTACCACAAGATGTCAGTATTTTCAAATGGAAACTAATTACAGGGTAGATTTCTGAAAAGTCCACAGGTTGGGGAATCCTAATACCTAGTACATGTATTAGCTGCATGTTTTCAGTATGTCTGGATTGTTTTGGTCAAATGTGTTCATTCAACTACAGTGATGGCTTACAATGGCCAATAAAAAAACGTCAAAGTTGTTTATCACCTGAACATCCCCAAAGCCATATAAAAATAAATATCTGTTGTAACATAGCATTAATAAGTTGGCTATGAAGATAGCAGATGATAGTATTTTTCAACCTAATGAAATCTAATTCAATCACAGTTGTTACTAGTTTCTTTAACTTGCACAATGACCCAGTCTTTCTTGAGTTCACTGTGTTCTCTGGCAAGCAGCAATCTTTCTTAATATCTTTTGTAAAAACATTGCATAGCAACAGTAGCTCCGCTGTAGAGAATGAGAGGGAATCCTCAGTGATTGATAACATTTTCAACTGTTTCTGAAACGACTTCTAACATCAACAGTTGGGACATAATAGACCAAATCTACTAGAGGCCTTCAAGTTCAGGCCATGACCCACCTATTGCTTTGACAATGAAGAACTCCCCTGTGACAAACCCAAACAAACAAAGAGCAAATGGGTCTAGCCACAAACCAGTAGGTCGCAACCTGAACCGACCATTTGGTTTCCACCACATGCTGTGGACAGAACCCCTTGGTGCGGAACCACCTCTATTGACTGTTGAGGCCTAATTTGGCCACCACTTGGGGTGTCATAATCTAGGCACTTGTCATCTCCCGTCTGGATTACTGCAACTCGCTGTTGGCTGGGCTCCCTGCCTGTGCCATTAAACCCCTACAACTTATCCAGAACGCTGCAGCTCGTCTGGTGTTCAACCTTCCCAAGTTCTCTCATGTCACCCCGCTCCTCCGCACACTCCACTGGCTACCAGTTGAAGCTCGCATCTACTACAAAACCATGGTGCTTGCCTACGGAGGGTGGTTGTCCCACTGGCTATCCTAAGTTGAATGCACCAATTTGTAAGTCGCTCTGGATAAGAGCGTCTGCTAAATGACTTAAATGTAAATAATTCAAAGTGCCAATGGAAACGGGGCTATAGTGTAACATCAGCATAAACCATCAGGTGGCCTCTTGCAGCACATTCATTAGAATACAGTACATCCTATTGTGTGTGCTGCCAGTGGTGCCAACGTGACTGGAGGTTGGTAGGTTGGAGTTGATTAGGTTGTCTGCTTGGTTGTGGTGCTCTGGTGTCTGTTGGCGAGGTCGGTGTGTATCTGGCAGACAGACAGACACTCCCTGGCCCAGTCTGCCCTGCGTAATTCATAATTAATGGTGGGTAAGCAGCTCAGGCGCACTCCCTCTCTGGCTGGGGCACGGTGCGCCAGCCTCGCCACCGAGGTCACCTCCGGCTCTGACACAGCTGCCAGTTAGTGGCATAACGCGCTGTTATTCAGCACAGTGCCTATAAGAGAGCACTAAGACAAAGCGCCCAGATAAACACTAATTAGCTGGTTTGGTTTAGTCAAATGGCAGCAATCATCAGGGAATGATCTCATTGTCTTTGGTTAATGATAATCTCTGCTGTTCATCGTCTGAAATACAGATTGATGAAACTATTCTCAATGTTTTGCTGCATTCGATAACAATGTTTATTCTGCTTCTGAATTTGAATTAGATAAGCATCGGATTTCAAAATAAGTCAGGCGACCAAACAAATTAGATCACCCTCAGATGATTTAGATTAGAAAAGCAAAACAAATGTAATGACAAAAGTTCTATCTACCTCCAAGACCGGCAACTTCATAAGCTCCATCTTACACAGTGAAGTGTGTTGATGCCTCGAGGCTTCCTCTGTCTTTCTTCCTCAGTCTCTACCCCTCTTCCTCCCTCTTTCACTCAGTCAACTCTTACCTCCCCTGCTTTAATCTGCTCTACTCAAACCCTTCCGTGCCCCCTCTCTCTCCCGATCCCATCTACAGACGCCTCACACGGGCCCCAAACCCAATGAGCGTAGGGTCACCCTGGTGCTAATCTGATCAGACAGACAGTGAGATGAGACGAGCCCAGCTGCAAGTGCTCCTCTCCTGGGTCTCCGGACTCTGAAGCACCATGAATTCCTCTAATGCTATCAGAGCCATCTGAATGGCACTAGAGCAGGAGGATGGTCTTGTGGAGGATAGGGCCAATAGGGAAAATAAAAAGAGCCAAAGCCTGGAGTCTGGGAAAGGCCTAATTAAAGGGCTGGGAGACAAACTGGCTGTCAGGAGGAAAGGTAATATTATTAGGGTCTGTGGAGAGAGGGAGAGAGAAGGGCTGCAGTCTATAAAATGTCAGGAGAGGGGAGCTCTCCTGAGCCTGGGGTCGAGCGGCCTAAATTAGTTTACAGCTCAATGTGCTTAAACTCACCGGGCTCCATACAATTAAGTCCTTGCTCAGGTTTGTGTTTTGTGGGTGTAGAGGACTGATAAGTTAATGGAAGTAGACAAATCGGATTGCGACTCAATCGTCTTGGCCGAAATGAATTGTGCGTTTTGATACGCCAAACCATATTGATACACTTTGATTGATACATCTTCTAAGCAAATAAAGAGAATTAAACAGGAACATGGTTGCATATTTGAAGAAAGAGATCATTGGACGCCAACATCTAAGAAAAATGTCTTTATTTTACAACTTTAAAAAGAGACTTTTAAGCACAAAGATTCACTCTTTTATATAAACACTTTCTTCATCTGCATAAAAAAATGGTAGCATGTGCACATTGTGCTTGTCTGTACAACCGCTCTCTGGGCGCCCCTCGGCAGCGGGGACCCAGTCAACATTTTATTGCATAAGTCACATGTGATCCGCACATGTCAATTTACAGGATAGTGGAAAGAATCAAGTTGAAAAGAGAGAAACTAAAGACTGTAGAAAGTTTCCAGTGAACAGTGAACAACAGCAGCAGCTTTCACAAAGGAAGGCGTTGCACATTGTCCAGAAGAAACTAAATCCAACAGAAATGTAGACCAACTAATGCAGTTACTGTGGTTGTGCTTTACTCTCAAACAAAAAACAGCTTGCCCTAAGCAAACACTTCCACCATTTAAACTAATGCTAAACAAAACAAGCTGGTAAAATACAACCCTTGAGGAGGATCTGCAGTTATGAGCCTATTTTTCCCTTTGAAATTTGAATGAGCACTAACGCTAGTTGTACGGTTGCACACATCCCCTTAGACAGCCGAGTTTTACATATCTTCTGTTTGCTATAACTTCCGACGCTACTCTATAGAATCTACATTTCAAAAACTAAATTTTTCGAAAGGCAGTTGATTCCCCCCCGTTGTCTCTGAGGAGAGAAGGCAGACACACTCGTTTAAGCATTACCGCTTGTCATCTTGTGATATCTCAGACTTGAGACTGACAAACTAAATTCTTAATGGAAATCAGCAGAAACTAAAAATAACACCTCAAACAACCTCGACTTTTAAAGACTTTGGTATGAACAAAATGAAGCTTTCAATAAACACAGGTCCTATTGGTAGGCCTAACTGTCCCAATTTCCCTTTAAAGAACGTACTTATTTCTTAGTCCCGTCCAATGGTAAGTATGAAATATGCATAGTGGTATCCATGAGAAGAAATGTGATTGAATGGAAATGATCAACCAATGATTAAGAGAATCAAACAATATCCATTGAATATCCAAATCAGGGCGATCTCAAGTTATGACAGGTTCAGAGTGCAATTCATCAGCAACCAATGCCTTGCCTCCAGAATGAAATCAGAGCAGGGCACAAGAGGGCAAAGGGTCACAGAGGGTGAAGCAGTGACCGTCTGAACCCTGTGACTGACATGGAAGCTGGGAGATCAGGTGGAGCAGGTAGAAACACAGCCTGGTGCCAGATGTGTTTGTGCCATCTGGTGAAATCCTATGGTCATCGTCGTGCTAAAACAACAGGTATGGGACCAGGCTAGGAAACACAAGGTTGGGGCTTTTGAGTTTGAGAACGACTGCACCTTCGACTGACACTGAATTTCACTGATGTAGTAAACGAAGGTAAACCCCATTGACACTGACTAAACCATTTCCTCTGCATGTTCTAATGAAAACATGGAGCTCACTCCAAGCTCTTTCGACCTTTTCCTCTCTGACAGCAGTGGTTGATACCAGACTCCCACCAGTAGTAGGCTTTCCTTTCATTATTTTATGTGTCATTGGCATCGCCTCAAAGAGCGAAGACCTACGTTACTAAAATCGTTGGATTTCGCCTTTATCAAGTTAAAAAGTGATTTACGAAAATGGGAGAAATGGAGTGTTCCGTTGAACAAAGAACATTTCAATCCCCTTACGCAATTTAGAATTCCTGCAGCCGGTTGGAGACGGTGAAACCCGATCCCTCCGCAGAACATCCTTTTCACAAACCATCTTTGATCTGACTCCATATCAGTCAGAAGTGAAACCGTCTTAGTCATGGCCAGCCATTTTTCACCAGCCAGTTAAAAAGCTGAATCATTCCTTGCTGCCTCGGCTGCACCACAGCCAGGCTCGCAAGACTCAAACCTATTAACTTTCTGAATTAGAGGTGGCTCTGCAACCCTCTTCGCTCTCATTCACCTGTCAGTAGGCCAGGCAGGGAGATTAAACAGGCCTGAGCCCACACATGCTAACGGCTGGGAGAAAGACTGACTGTCATTAGCTTGCTTTCCGCTAGCGTCTCCCTGTGCCAAGAATTAGGGCAGCGTTCAAAACAACCTCAGCCGCAGGCGATGTTCTTGTTGAGAAACTAAAGATGTTGACAGTGTTCCTCGACACAACATGACGCCTCAATCTGCCCACTCTCACACACACGCGTTTCAAGAATTGTAGTGTAGTGATAAGCAAATGATTCATATGATTTCAAGCTTATTCATAGAGTAAACTAAACTTAGTGTAGTAGCTAGTATTAATGATAATGAATGCAACAACAGGATATGGATATGATGACAGCATTACTGAAACCATAACAATACTCTGAAAGAGAAATTACATAATTCCTTTACATTTCATTTGCTGATCAGACCCTCACAACTGGAGAGGGTTCACAAAATCAACCTACGGTGAAATAAAAATCAGTGAAATCACTAAGGAAGAATTCAAGATGGATTTTTAATGTACATGAACAGGGCTCCGGTCTCAGACTCTGAGGGGCGGCGGGCCATTTCCTGGCAGTGGGAAAAGATAGGATGTAATGTAACGACTATAGCTAATGCCTCTGGCTCCAGCATGTGGAGGATGATGGGCCGACCCCAGGGAGCTGTAATGGAAGCAAGTTGTGGCCGGGGATCGGGGATGCTGCCTCCCATTGCTGGGCTGAAATACAACCTGTGTCCCACAGCAATCAAACTGACCTGAGCGCAGCCACACGGACGCCCCCTGAACAGATTAGGCCTACGGGGCTCCACAGGGCTCCATCTTCGCCCCGAGATGAGATTGTGGTGAGGCGGTTATGAGGCCTATGGGAATGGGGATGCTTTCTGGAGATGAGAGGGGGTGAGATGTTGCTGGCCCTAAGAGCTGATCGCAGGTCAGATCTGTATATTTTATTAGGTTGGGATCGGGTTTAGATGAGCTGATTCTAGATCAGCTGGGGTTACTGATCATAATCCAGGGGAGCTATTGCTAGTGAATGATGATGGTAGTTCCTTATCTTGCAACTCTGAACACCAATCAGTGGACTGTTTACTTTCATAGAGCAAAAAATAACATTTGGTACGTTCAAAACAGCTATTATCAATGTTGTTGGAAAACTGGTCAGTCGGGGGAAAACCTCATTCAAAAAACATAATTTAGAAAGATTCTCCTCCAAAAGAGTCTTTATAAATTAGACTCTCCTCCAAATAATTATATCATACTCTATCTAGTATTTACAGTATGGTTTCAGTCAGCTATTTCTTTAGCCATCCCAAAACACAGATGAAACAGTAAAAAAATACAAATTGGAGGGGAGACTAGTGAAGGAACAAAATAAGTGTTGGAACAAAGCTATTCAATAAACCCACTCAAGACATTGTTCTTTCTCTGCATGCTGATTAGTGAAGAGCCAAATAGGGTGGGGAACATACTTTTACTCCCATACACACAGACACACTCCCTGAAGCTACGTTTGAGCATAATTACAACAGCTAGCTCGGAAAAGACCACAGCTGCAATTATAGTGGCAAAAATAAGACCCGGGACTGCAACGGCATGGAGCAAACGCTTACCGCTTTTAGACTGCAACAGACTGAACGCACCTTTCACCCTCTCTGTAACCTTACCAGATCACACACACTTAGCTACGTAGGCTGCACACACACGCACGGTATGTATGCACAGACATACAGACATACATACATACATACATACAGACATACAGACATACAGACATACATACAAACCGCCCTATTCCCTTCCACCTCCCAAAAGAGTTTATGGTCCAGGACCGGCTCCTAGTTGTGCTTGGCCCGCCCCCCCTTCAGGTAGCTCTTCCAGCGCTTCACCACGTCCCGGAAGATGGGCGCATTGTCGATGGACGCCAGCAGCTGCAGCTGGTTGATGTGCGTGGTGTGGTAGTCCCAGCGTGCCAGGTTGGGGGCCGTGCCCAGCATGTAGTGGCGCAGGTCGTAGATGCTGCCCGAGCCCGTGTCGTACAGAGGCAGCATGGCCTTGAGCGACTCCATGCCCCGAGAGAACAACATGGCCGCTTCCCGCCCTAGTTTCTCCCCTGCCGTCTCGGCCAAATCGTGGAGACCGAGCAGCGAGTATATGAAGCCGTTGAGCACGAAGGAGCCCGGCGTAGTGGGGTACTCCTCGTACCAGTCGTACTTATTCATGAAGACAGCCTTGACGCCGTGCTGATCAGAGGGCAGCTTGTAGGGGCCGGTGGCGCGCAGCGCAGCGTTGAGGTATGTCTGGTCCTTGGTAAGCAGGTAGGCGCGGACCAGAGTCGACATGGCCTGGCCCTGCGCCATGGCTGAGTACCAGCCGGGCTCCAGCGGGCGGAAGCCCTCGCCCAGCTTGCGCGTGACCATGATGGGCCATCCGCCACGCTCGTCCTGGTTGCGCAGCAGCCAGTCGCTGGCGGCGAAGAAAGCAGCCGTGTGCGCCGTGGTGGCGATGGTGACATTGTCGATGGTGCCGCGCCCGCGGACTATCAGTCTCACAACCCGCCGCGGCATCACCTGGAAACAAGGGGGGGAAAGGAGGTTGTTGTTTAACTGAAGCCATGTTTAACATGATAGGGAGATACTAACTCCCTACCTACCATGATTCACAAAACCTTTACAACAATTTTACTTCAAAGTTTCTAGTACTTTTTGACCTTTTGGGTATATGTTATTATAACACTGTAAATAGTATTTGATGGTCTTAACCAACATTTTTAAATGTATTGTTTTGTTAAATGTATTGTTTCCATATATTTCATTGTTTCTTTACAGCAGGGCTCTCCAACCCTGTTCCTGGAGAGCCACCCTCCTGTAGGTTTTAACTCCAACCCTGTTCCTGGAGAGCTACCCTCCTGTAGGTTTTAACTCCAACCCTGTTCCTGGAGAGCTACCGTACTGTTTGTTTTCACTACAACCCTGTTCCTGGAGAGCTACCGTACTGTTTGTTTTCACTACAACCCTGTTCCTGGAGAGCTACCGTACTGTTTGTTTTCACTACAACCCTGTTCCTGGAGAGCTACCGTACTGTTTGTTTTCACTACAACCCTGTTCCTGGAGAGCTACCCTCCTGTAGGTTTTCACTACAACCCTGTTCCTGGAGAGCTACCCTCCTGTAGGTTTTCACTACAACCCTGTTCCTGGAGAGCTACCCTCCTGTAGGTTTTCACTACAACCCTGTTCCTGGAGAGCTACCGTACTGTATGTTTTCACTACAACCCTGTTCCTGGAGAGCTACCGTACTGTTTGTTTTCACTACAACCCTGTTCCTGGAGAGCTACCGTACGGTTTGTTTTCACTACAACCCTGTTCCTGGAGAGCACCAGTACTGTTTGTTTTCACTACAACCCTGTTCCTGGAGAGCTACCGTACTGTTTGTTTTCACTACAACCCTGTTCCTGGAGAGCTACCCTCCTGTAGGTTTTCACTACAACCCTAATCTACTGCACCTGATTCTAATAATTAGCTGGTTGATAAACTTAATCAACTTGGGTTGGAGTGAAAACCTACAACAGGGTTGGAGAGCCCTGCTCTACACAATTAAGACTGAAGGCGTTAACCTTGGTGGCCTTGACGGCCTTGGTGTTGGACAGGCCCAAGCCCTTCCTCAGGTCGGTCAGCAGGTCCCGGGTGACTGTGGACCAGGCGGCACGCGGCCCGATGCCATAGGTGATGTCGCGGCCGCTGAAGGCGATGAGCTGAGCGGAGGTGACATAGTGGATGATGAAGGGCGCACCCTTCTCCGTGGTCTCCAGCACCACAGACACGCTTCCGTTGGAGGTGAACTTGAGGTCGAAGGAGATTATAAAGTCCTTGGAGTTGCCCAGGGGGAGGGAGACACCTTCAGAGTTCTCTGTAGTGACGGGAGGGAGAAACAACATGGTGGGTTTAGTGATTTCGCAGTTCTTCACACAGTGCTGGTAGTCACTAGGGTCCAACGTTCTCTGAACTAATGACAATGTGTGTATATGGGTTGTTTGTTCTCATGGTTAAGAACTGGGTGAGGGGGATTTTGAAGTTGGATTTTTTTTGTAACAAATTGCTGTATTTCAAAAAAGGCCCATCCCACCCAAGACAGTTTGTCTTAACCGTGCAACATCATAAAGCGCTACTGTGTCTTTCTGTAGCCTTGCATTGTAATAGGACTTTGATAAGTCTCTCTCACCCTCTCTCCCTCAGAAGCATGGGTTCTGAGAGAAAGTCCCCCCTATGGGATCCTGGTTAGTATGCGTGTGAGACAGAGAGGGAGAGGGGGGGTGAGAAAGAGAGGGACTAGAGGGAGAGGGGGGGGTGAGAGAGGGGTAGTAGAGAGAGAGGGGAAGAGAGAGGAGGAGAATAGACCAAGGTGCTGCTCGGCCCAAATCCTAATTAGGCCCCTATAAAATCCTTTTATTTTTTTCAGGTTTTTCGCTCTCAAAATCACACTTTTTAAAAATAGAAAAACTAAATTGGATGATCTACAACAATACTTAACCTACATCAGGAGACCACTTTTGAGGTCTGAATAAAAATTAAACATTTAGGGTGTAGTTACCCTTTAATTCCAGTGTGCACCTAGCAAGAGGCTGTTGCTGTTTAGCTATGTTTTCGTAGCACACATTTGCATTGTCGCACATGTGGGTAGAGTTTGCAAAACAAATATCCACTGGATTGATGCAAATAATCATGATATTCTGCCAGGTAAGCATCTGTTATTTGTAGTTAACATTTAATTTAGAAGGTTTTTGGGAAAGCTTTTCCATCTACCGGAAGATTTTTAATTAGCATCATCGCTAATGTCTACACGTAGCGGTAGCTGCGATCACCTCACATACATAGACGGGGAATTATTGTTGCCTCTTCAGAAAGTAGCAGGAAATACGAATCACTGATGCATTCTGTTCATGTCATGATAAACTTGGGAAAATTAATACATGTTTTATACATATAGTTGATTCCCTACTAAGTTCAATACATTATTGAATATTGTTGAATTACGTTTTATTGTCTGGATTACGTCCGCATCGGATTCCTTCCGCATCTAGAATTGCAACACTTCCTTGGGCAGCAGCACACACAGTTTGACAATACTACTAGGATATGTTGAATCCCTAACACATACAGTACACCAGTCAAAGGTTTGGACACACCTACTCAATCAAGGGGTTTTCTTTATTTGTAAACATTTTTACATTTTAGAATAATAGTGAAGACATCAAAACTATGAAATAACACATATGGAATTATGTAGTAACCAAAAAAGTGGTAAATAAATCAAAAATATATTTTATATTTGAGATTCTTCAAATAGCCACCCTTTGCCTTGATGACAGCTTTGCACACTCTTGGTATTCTCTCAACCAGCTTCATGAGGTAACCACCTGGAATGCATTTCAATTAACAGGTGTGCCTCCTTAAAAGTTAATTTGTGGAATTTCATTCCTTCTTCATGCGTTTGAGCCAATCAGTTGTGTTGTGACAAGGTAGGGGGGGTATACAGAAGATAGCCCTATTTGGTAAAAGACCAAGTCCATATTATGGCAAGAACAGCTCAAATAAGCAAAGAGAAACGACAGTCCATCATTACTTTAAGACATGATGGTCAGTCAATACAGAACATTAAGAACTTTGAAAGTTTCTTCAAGTGCAGTCGCAAAAACCATCAAGCGCTATGATGAAACTGGCTCTCATGAGGACCGCAACAGGAATGCAAGACCCAGAGTTACCGCTGCTGCAGATGCAGAGGATAAGTTCATTACAGTTACCAGCCTCAGAAATTGCAGCCCAAATAAATGCTTCACAGAGTTTAAGTCACAGACACATCAACATTAACTGGTAAGAGGGGACTGTGTGAATCAGGCCTTCTTGGTCGAATTGCTGCAAAGAAACCACTACTAAAGGACACCAATAAGAAGAAGATACTTGCTTGGGCCAAGAAACACGAGCAATGGACATTAGACCGGTGGAAATGTGTCCTTTGGTCTGGAGTCCAAATTTGAGATTTTTGGCTCCAACCGCCGTGTCTTTGTGAGACGCAGAGTAGGTGAACGGATGATCTCAGCATGTGTATTTCCCACCGTAAAGCATGGAGGTGGAGGTTTTATGGTGTGGGGGTGCTTTGCTGGTGACACTGTGATTTATTTAGAATTCAAGGCACACTTAACCAGCATGGCTACCACAGCATTCTGCAGCGACACGCCTTCCCATCTGGTTTGGGCTTAGTGGGACTATCATTTGTTTTTCAACAGGACAATGACCCAACACACCTCCAGGCTGTGTAAGGGCTATTTTACCAAGAAGGAGAGTGATGGAGTGCTGCATCAGATGACCTGGCCTCCACAATCCCCCGACAGATGGTTTGGGATGAGTTGGACTGCTGAGTGAAGGAAAAGCAACCAACAAGTGCTCAGCATATGTGGGAACTACTTCAGGACTGTTGGAAAAGCATTCCAGGTGAAGCTGGTTGAGAGAATGCCAAGAGTGTGCAAAGCTGTCATCAACGCAAAGGGTGGCTATTTAAAGAATCTCAAATATAAAATATATTTTGATTTGTTTAACACTTTTTTGATTCCATATGTGTTATTTCATAGTTTTGATGTCTTCACTATTATTCTACAATATAGAAAATAGTAAAAATAAAGAAAAACCCTGGAGTGAGTAAGTAGGTGTGTCCAAACTTTTGACTGGTACTGTGTGTGTGTGTGTGTATATGTGTATGTATATATATATATGTACATACACACACACATACATACACACTTTCTTCCAAATAGAGTTCATCTTCTGAACTTCTCCAAAACTGTTAAGACCCCTTGTCAGTGGCTAAGGCTCCCTCCCTCCCTCCTACTAAGTCTGCACCCCACAGCACTCTGAAAACACTCAGCGGAGGAGACGCTGTTAACGTTTTTGAAAGAGAGAGGGACACGAGAAATAGAGATAAAAGGAGGGGCGGAGGGATGGCTTTAAGAATCCCCCAGTTAGTTAGTCAGTTAGCTAGTTAGTTAGTTAGTTAGTTAGTCAGTCAGTCAGTCAGTCAGTCAGTCGGTTAGTTAGTCGGTTAGTTAGTCAGTTAGTTAGTCAGTCAGTCGGTTAGTTAGTCAGTTAGTCAGTTAGTCGGTTAGTTAGTAAGTTAGTCGGTTAGTTAGTCAGTCAGTCGGTTAGTTAGTCAGTTAGTTAGTCAGTCGGTTAGTTAGTCAGTCAGTCGGTTAGTTAGTCAGTCAGTCGGTTAGTTAGTCAGTCAGTCAGTTAGTCGGTTAGTTAGTCAGTCGGTTAGTTAGTCAGTCAGTTGGTTAGTTAGTTAGTCAGTCAGTCAGTCAGTCAGCCAGTCAGTTAGTTAGTCAGCCATCCAGTCAGCCAGTTAGTCAGTCAGCCAGCCAGTTAGTTAGTTAGTCAGTCAGTCAGTCAGTCAGTTAGTCGGTTAGTTAGTCCGTTAGTTAGTCAGTCAGTCAGTCGGTTAGTTAGTCAGTTAGTTAGTTAGTCAGTTAGTCAGTCGGTTAGTCAGTCAGTCAGTCAGTCAGCCAGCCAGCCAGTCAGTTAGTCAGTTAGGTAGTCAGTTAGGTAGTCAGTTAGTTAGTCAGTTAGTCAGTTAGTTAGTTAGTCGGTCAGTCGGTTAGTTAGTCAGTTAGTTAGTCAGTCAGTCAGTCAGCCAGCTAGTCAGTCAGTTAGAGAGAAAAAGAGTAAGAGAGAGAGAGAGAAAGACACAGACAGAGAGAGAGACAGACAGACCGAGAGAGACAGAGACACGAGAGAGACAGAGACACGAGAGAGACAGACCGAGAGAGAGAGAGAGACACAGACAGAGAGAGCGAGAGAGAGCGAGAGAGAGAGAGAGAGAGAGAGAGAGAGCAAGAAACCGAGAGAGAGAGAGAGAGACACAGAGAGAGCGAGAGAGACAGAGAGAGAGAGCGAGAGAGACAGAGAGAGAGAGACAGAGACACAGACAGAGAGACAGAGACACAGACAGAGAGAGCGAGAGACCGACAGAGAGAGAGACAGAGACAGAGAGACAGTCAGGCTGGCAGGCAGGGCCCCAGGTTTCTACAGCTCTTTAATGCACTCATAAATCCATTACTTAAGGCAACCCAGAGAGTAAGTGGATTTGTACTGTGGCCCTGTGATTACTCTGCCATCAATAAGTGATGGTCCGGGAATACAGACGAGATCCCATCTCCTCTCTGATGATGATGCTGCTGCTGCTTATCACTGGGCTTGAGAGAGAGACTTTGCTAGGTTGTCTGAGGCACAGGTGCACTAATAGATACAGTGCCTTCAGAAAGTATTCACACCCCTTGACCTTTTTCCACATTATGTTGTGTTACAGCCTGAATTTAAAATGGATTCAATCGAGATTGTTGTGTCACAGATCAACACACAGCACCCCATAACGTCAAAGAGGAATTATGTTTTTAGAAATGTTTGAAACATTTATAAAAAATGAAAAGCTGAAATTAGTCAATAAGTATTCTACTCCTTTGTTATGGCAAGCCTAAATAAGTTCAGGAGTAAAAATGTGCCTAACAAGTCACAATATGTGCAATAATAGTGTTTAACATTATTTTTAAATGACTACCCCATCTCTGTACCCAACACATACAATTATCTGTAAGGTCCCCTCAGTCGAGCAGTGAATTTCCAGCACAGATTCAACCACAAAGACCAGGGAGGTTTTCCAATGGTCCGCAAAGAAGGGCACCTAATGGTAGAGGGTTAATAAAAAAAGTAGACATTGAATATCCCTTTCAACATGTTGCAGTTATTAATTACACTTTGGATGGTGTATCAATTCACTCAGTCACTACAAAGATACAGGCGTCCTTCCTAACACAGTTGCCCTGTCAAAAGGCTGATGTGGATGCGGTGTTGGAGTCAGGCGCAGGACACAGAAGCTTAGTCGATCCGACTTTAATAGTCACAGGAGCAAAATACAAAACCAACGGGCCTCATAAACAGGAGGCGAGCGAATACGTAAAACAGTGCGTAAAGTGCGAACAGCACTAAACAATAAGAAACAAATAACCTACACCAACAGACAAGGACAAGGACACACAACTACAAACAAAACCAAAGGAAACTTATAGGTGACATAATCAATACGTGATATAGAACAGGTGCACTAATCAGACAAAACCAAACAAACATAGATAACATCAAACGGTGGCAGCTAGTACTCCGGGGACGAAGAACGCCGAAGCCTGCCCGAACAAGGAGGAGGAGCAGCCTCGGCGGAATTCGTGACATGCCCGAGAGGAAGGAAACCGCTCAGGGATTTCCTTTTCATTCTGTAATTTATGTTCGTACTGTGGAGTACTCCTTTCACAGCCACTAAATTCACAGCTAATGGTGATAGATTTATTTTTTTAGTGGCTGTGAAAGGAGATAACGGAGGATGAATCAACAACATTGTCGTTACTCCACAGTACGAACATAAATGACAGAATGAAAAGGAAGCCCATACAGAATAAAAATATTCCAAAACATTGCAAAGAAGTCCTGAACACAAAGCGTTATGTTTGGGGCAAATCCAAAAACACATCACTGAGTACCACTTCATATTTTCAAGCATGGTGGTGGCTGCATCATGCTTGTCATCGGCAAGGACTAGGGAGTTTTTTTGGATAAAAATAAACAGAATAGCGCTAAGTACAGGAAAAATCCTAGATTAAAACTGGGTTCAGTCTGCTTTCCAACAGACACTGGGAGACAAATTCACCTTTCATCAGGACAATTACCTAAAACACAAGGCCAAATACATTGAAGTTGCTTACCAAGATGACATTGAATGTTCCGGAGTGGCCTAGTTAAAGTTTTGACTTAAATCGGCTTGAAAATCTATGGCAAGACCTGAAAATCTCTGTCTAGCAATGATCAACAACCAACTTGACAGAGCTTGAAGATTAAAAAAAAAAGAATAATAGGCAAATATTGAACAAAGCAAAGCTCTTAGTCTTACCCAGAATAACTCACAGTTGTAATCACTGCCAAAGGTGATTCTAACATGTATTAAGTCTTACTTATGTAAATCAAGATAGTGTTTTATTTTCAATATTTATTTTCCATAAATAAAAACAAAATGTTAACTTTTTCCCCCCCACTTTAACAGAGTCTTTTGTGTAGATCGTTGACCAAAAAAAATGACAATTAAATCAATTTTAATCCCACTCTGTAATACAACAAAATGTGAAAAAAGTCAAGGGGTGTGAAAACTTTCTGAACGCACATGAATATACCACAACTTCTGTACTTTTTCGATACTAGAACAAAACGGTTCGGTACTATATATTTTTTTGTTACTTTCGATACTTCTGTCAAATGTGTCTCACGGATCAAGTCTATCAGCGCAGCCAAAGTCACCGACGGAGCGCACCGTGTGCCTGCTCCCCATACTCACTGCTGGCCTGCACTGGTAGTCTGGGCTGCATCATATTAGCTACTCACTCATGCTGCACAGAAGTTAACACACTTGAATAATGCGACACGGCATGTAGAAATGTTGAAACTGTTACAATTACTGTTCGCAAAATAATGTCCATAAAGGCTAAAATACTTTACAATGCAAGAAGACACCGGTAGCTTCCAACTTTGTAGGCTAACTTTCCACCAAAAAGCTGAATTAATTAACTTGATCGGTCTCCATCACATCTCTCTCTCAGCCAAAGATTTATTGCCTCAGAGAACTGAGGGCTCCGACAGGCCGAACCCATCTTGGCTCGTGAATGACGTCATTAAAAAAATATATACTAGTTAAAGAGACAGTGGCGATTTTATTAAATAAGCTACTTCTATGCAAATGTGGATCAGTACAAAAAAATTACGTGCCACATGGAAGGGAAACAGATTTTCATGGGGCTACAGATGATATCAGCCAACACAAGCTCAATAACTCAATGCATGTACACACTCCAATTGAATATACATTCACAGCCTAGGCTACATCTTGATTTACCCAGCTTATCAATACAAATGTACCATCTTTTAAAAAATTACCATTATGTTGTTATGTACACTACCGGTCAAAAGTTTTAGAACACCTACTCATTCAAGGGTTTTTCTTTATTTTTACTATTTTCTACATTGTAGAATAATAGTGAAGACATCAAAACTATGAAATAACACTTATGGAATCATGTAGTAACGAATCAAAATAAATGTTATATTTGAGATTCTTCAAATAGCCACCCTTTGCCTTGATGACAGCTTTGCACACTCTTGGCATTCTCTCAACCAGTTAGCTGAGAGAGAGATGTGAGGGAGATCGATATAGTGGATTAATTACTTTTTCGGTTACTACATGATTCCATATGTGTTATTTCATAGTTTTGATGTCATCACTAATATTCTACGACGTAGAAAATAGTAAAAATAAGAGAAAAGGCCTTGAATGAGTAGGTGTTCTAAAACTTTTGACCGGTAGTGTAGTTAAGTCGGTATAAACAAAGCCAAACTGATCGTATAACTGATTCATTAATGCATACATGACTGTCTCTGAAACATTCTGATGTGAAACATTTCAAATGTAATGATATTGAACTCAAAAAGACGCCCAACGATCGAAACAGAACAGTAGCTGAGTTTATCTGTCTGGATCAGGTGCCATTCCGGGACTTTGGCTAATATACCTTCTGTTTTTTGCCGTGGTATCGTTTCGGTAACGAGTTTCGTGATGGTATCGAGTATTGTGATACTAAACCTGGTATCAAAGTCAAAATTCGGGTATCGTGGCACACACACACACACACTTAGCCTAACGAAGCACACAAGCACGCACACACTCATAGACCACAGCTCTAGCCATATGGGGCTTAGCTGGTGACAACCATTGCTCCACTGTCTCCTTATAGAATGGCCCTGCTAATGTTACATGGGGTTCGATCTGCTGCAGGGGGAACAACTGCATTACAGGATGATCAACAACAGAATGGGCATCGGTGCCCAGAATCCAGGCGCCTCTCTGCCATTGACGACTCTGAGACGTACAGTAGTGGCCACAATCTGACCTGTATGGGATGTGTAGGCCACAGGCTTCTAATCAAATGAAACTCATTGAGCCGCTTGTCAGAGACTCAAGGGGGGGCGTTCAGAGCCAGGGCTCAGACCCAGATGAGGAGATACACAGAGAGCGAGCGAGAGTGCGAGAGAGAGCGGGATAGTGAGAGAGCAAGCGAGCTGAGATTGTTAAGGAATAGACAGGAGAGAGAGAGAGAGGAGATTGTTAAGGAATAGACAGGAGAGAGAGAGAGAGAGAGGAGATTGTTAAGGAAGAGAGAGAGGAGATTGTTAAGAGAGAGAGAGGAGATTGTTAAGGAAGAGAGAGAGGAGATTGTTAAGGAAGAGAGAGAGGAGATTGTTAAGGAATAGACAGGAGAGAGGAGAAGAAAGAAAGAAGACAGTTGAAATGGGTTTTGGAGAGAGGGATTGTGGGATGTCATTCAAGCAGGTTGACGTTTATTGTCAGGCAGAACTGAGCGATTTCCCCTTAGATAGGCCAGCTGAAAAGTCAAAATTGGCTATATTGTAAAAACCTTTTGGTCTTAATTTAAGGCTAGGGTTAAGCATTGGGTTAGCAGTGTAGTTAAGGTTCAAACGTTATGACTTCGTGGCTGCGCAGAGCTGCCTCAAGAACAAGAGTCATGATGAAAAACGTTAACCTGAGTAATCCTATGAGGACAAAGAAAGACGAGAGAAAGAGTAGAGAGAAGAAGCTTTCAAAAAAAGATGGAGCAAGAGATCCGAGTAGAGAGAAAATGGCCAGACAGATGATAAAGTTCAGAGAGAGTGAGTGAGTGAGAGAGAGAGAGAGAGAGAAATCATAGACCTTGATCATTAGTACAAGAAAGATCTACAGAGATCTGAATAGAACAGAACATTCTAACCTCATTCTCATCCACCATAGAAATTGAATGATATTCTTGTGTGATTCTATTTCCATCTACCTCCACGTACTACAGTCATGCATGTGCTGCTGCCATCCTACCTGGGGCACTGAACTGGCGCACGGATGTGGCACGGCCCTTGTCGTGGAGCCGTGTGAGGCTGCAGCCCTTGGGGACCGTCCAGGGCCCGCTGGGGGAGCCAGCACGGTTGTCCTTCTCCTCGGCCGTGTCGTACAGCTCCACATGGGGTGGCCGCTCCGTCAGGTTCTTGCTGTAGTGGCTCAGGCCGTACTGGGCGATCTGGATGGCATAGAAGTAGCCCTGGGGACCCCACTGGGTGGAGAGCGGCACGCCTGGGGGAGGGGGGAAGAAGAGAGCGAGAGATTACTTTCCATAATGAAACAAGAGTGATTACACATGAAAACATGGTCAGTTGAGGCACCTGTTTGTAAAGTTCATGCTTGAGCAGCAGTACACAGCGACGCCACTGAATAATTACTGTCTTGTTTTCAGAGATACTTCATTCATGATACACTGAGTTATCATTTGATTTCAGTTGCAATGAGTTACTGTTGGTATTTCAAACTCTTTTCACCTTTAAATTAGAAACAGTGAGAGGAGAGGGAAGAGGGGCCAGGGGCAGAGAAAGAGAGGGAGAGAAAGAGACCGACAGAGAGAGAGAGAGAGAGGCGAGAACGAGACAGGGGAGGAGAGACAGGGAAGGAGACGAGACAGGGGAGGAGAGACGAGACGGGGAGAAGAGGAGACTGGAGAGGGGAGGAGAGGAGACGAGACTGGAGAGGAGAGGAGAGGAGACTGGAGAGGGGAGGAGAGGAGACTGGAGAGGGGAGAGGGGAGGAGAGGAGACTGGAGAGGAGAGGAAAGGAGACTGGAGAGGGAGGAGAGGAGACTGGAGAGGGGAGAGGGGAGGAGAGGGAGACTGGAGAGGAGAGGAAAGGAGACTGGAGAGGGGAGAGGGGAGGAGAGGAAAGGAGACTGGAGAGGGAGAGGGGAGGAGAGGGGAGAGGGGAGATGGGAGGAGAGGAGACGGGACTGGAGAGGGAGAGGGTTGGGAGGAGAGAGAGACAGAGGTAGACCGATGTAAAGAGCGAGGGAGGGGGTGGCGGAGACAAAGTGAAGCGAGACAAAGTGCCAGCGAGACATGGCCTATTTTAGAAACAAAGATGGAGAAATAGGCAAGCACACAGAGAGAAAGGAAAATGGTCACAGTAAGTGGGCAGACAGGCAGACCGACAAAAGCTGTGATGTGAAATTCAAGCAAATCTATTTCCAACGTCAGGCACCCGGAGACTAGCCTCCCTGTCCCACCAGAAATAGCCTGGGCTCCCTGGCGGGCGTCTTCCTGATGAATAGATCGTTTACCTAAAGAGCTCATGACAGAGACAGCAGAACCCACTAGCCATGACAATCACATTAGCGGCTAGCGTTAGGCTAGCCCATAGGGTTTTTGGAGGTGGTGGGGGTGATTACTCTGCATTAGAAGCAGTGAGGGGGTGTGAATCAGTTTGCCATGGTTTTTCTCCTGCAACAAGACAACACTGGACCAATGGGTGTGTCTGAATAGTTTGAAGAAGCTTCCTCCTCTCCTCATATCTCCTTTCCTTCATCTGTTTCCAATGTGAAAAAAAGAGCTGGACTGGTGCAGGTAACATCCTGGTAGGGATCCACCATATTGCTTTCAGCTATCCTCAGTTCAGAGCAGATGAAAGGAGAGGAGATGAGGAGAGGAAGACTGAGTATTAACCGGCAAGACCAGACAAAAAGACGGCAGGGCTTAGGACTATCAATAATGGAATAGTTGAGGTTGTGACGTTTTCTAAATTTGGGAGCATAGTGTTCAGTATTCATTAGTCTGCCTTCAGTTCTCCTTACAACACCCTGTCAGTTGCCAGGTCCCCATCTATCTATCCTTCTATCTCACACCGACGCTCAGCGTGCACATCCATTATTTCTTAGGTGCTGCTGGGTAAAAAAAAAAAGAGACTTGTCTGAAGTAGAAAGGACACCTGCCGCATGATGACTCATTCTCTCCAAAAAATGTGTGTGAAAAATGGCTTATAATGGTTTGACTATTGCTTAGATCTTCCTGGGCTATGTTCACTTTAAAGATGTTGCCAGCCATTCTCACTTAAAACTTCATTTACACTAGGGCCGCGTGCCACCAGGACTGCAGATGTAAGCACCGCGGCAGGGGATTGCTACTCCTGCTACACGCTCCAGGAGTTAAATGAAGTCTTAGTTTGGCGACAGTGTCTGACCTAGATTCTATTCAGAGTCTTTAGTCCCCTCCACACACACACTCCTCTGGATGAAGAGCCTCATGTACATCACTGGACGTTGTGTGTGTGGGGGAGGGGAGAGACAGTGAGAACACGAGAGAGCCTACAACGGGAGTAAGAAAACATCTACGGGTTGAGGAGAGACGCTTCTCTTTCCAGTCATGAAGACACCCTGCTAGAAGTTAATCCTAAAGATTAATTATATTCAACTTCAGCAGCACCTCCGTCAACTGATTCGTTTTCCATAAGCGCCGGCCAACGGCTAAATAGCAGATAACAGACTCGATAAACATTTTCCTGCAATTCTATATTGTTTCTCAACAGGGAATCCATGTTTATTTGACATAACATTTTTTCTTAGGTTTTTGCCACAATAAACTAAATTGAAAGAGTAGACTACACCAGTTTTTCTGACAAGATTACTAAATCTACCGCCTTCACTCAAAGTCCCACCCACAGTGATTGATTGACAGGTCTGAAACCCTACGAACTCTGTGACTCAAACATCCTGACCCCTCCCCTGACAATCCCACCCACAGCGATTGATTGACAGGCCAAACTGTTAAAGCAGGGGTGTCAAATTCGTTCCATGGAGGGCCTAGTGTCTGCAGGTTTTTGGTTTTTCCTTATAACTAAGACCCTCCGTGGAATGAGTTTGACATGCGCGTTAAAGGGCTAGTCCTCCCAAATTACTAA
Source organism: Coregonus clupeaformis (assembly GCF_020615455.1). Lineage (NCBI taxonomy): Eukaryota > Metazoa > Chordata > Actinopteri > Salmoniformes > Salmonidae > Coregonus > Coregonus clupeaformis. Next base: position 2,213,271 of record NC_059223.1, on the reverse strand, counting down.
ATTATATTGGTTTCTTTACCCTAAATGTCCAAAGCAGCAGAGCCAATAAAATAAATAATTTGAAAAGCAAACATTGTGGCAATTCATATGTTGCAGTAAACTGTTAATATGACTTTAATCTAAAAGAGAAGACAGGTTTAATGTTAAAAACATTCCAGCAGGCCGCACCCCTTTTCTAGGCCCACGGACCAATTTCACACAAGAAACTTACTGAATAATAGAATACAAGGGAAATATGGAAATTTGGTTGAGCATCAGCAGTCACTCGATTAGCCCATGTCAGCTAAAATTAGTAGAATTGTATGAAATGAGTTATAAAATTGCAAAATCGTCACCCCATGACAAGATGTGTAGAATTGCTGCAAAATTTGCTTTAAAATAATAATAATAAATTGGTCATTTAGCAGACGCTCTTATCCAGAGCGACTTACAGGAGCAATAGGGTGCACACGACTCACTAGTGGCTCGGGATTAGAACCAGCGACCTTTCGGTTACTGGCACAACGCTCTTAACCACAGCAACATTTTCTCTTTTCATGATGAGTTCCATTTTTTTGTGGCCCCCACCCCCCATCAAAGTTGCCCATCCTTGGCCTTGACGATATCCAAAACAACTAGCACACTGAATTCAGACATTTTCAGTCATGTCTTTCTACTCAATCCAACAACTCATTTCACCAATCTGGGAGGTAAAGTCGTTAACGTATCCAATAACTTAGCTGTGTATTTTGGATGGAATTAAGATAGAATGTACCAGAGGCCACCAGAAATAGAGCTTGTTCTGCCCCGGGGGGGATGCCCCCACAGCCCGGAACTCCCTGGCTAGCTACTTTTTCTATTTGGCTGGCTACTCCATGGACTTACAGACAACACTGCTGATATACAGTCTAATACGTCAAAAACAGTATGCCTTATGCCTACGTCGCCATTTTAATATAGAAACACAGGGCCTAAAGTATGCCTTATGCCTACGTCTCCATTTTAATATAGAAACACAGGGCCTAAAGTATGCCTTATGCCTACGTCTCCATTTTAATATAGAAACACAGGGCCTAAAGTATGCCTTATGCCTACGTCTCCATTTTAATATAGAAACACAGGGCCTAAAGTATGCCTTATGCCTACGTCTCCATTTTAATATAGAAACACAGGGCCTAAAGTATGCCGTATGCCTACGTCTCCATTTTAATATAGAAACACAGGGCCTAAAGTATGCCTTATGCCTACGTCTCCATTTTAATATAGAAACGCAGGGCCTAAAGTATGTCTTATGCCTCCATTCGAATATAGAAACGCAAGGCCTAAAGTATGCCTTATGCCTACGTCTCCATTTTAATATAGAAACACAGGGCCTAAAGTATGCCTTATGCCTACGTCTCCATTTTAATATAGAAACGCAGGGCCTAAAGTATGCCTTATGCCTACGTCTCCATTTTAATATAGAAACACAGGGCCTAAAGTATGTCTTATGCCTCCATTCGAATATAGAAACGCAGGGCCTAAAGTATGTCTTATGCCTCCATTCGAATATAGAAACGCAAGGCCTAAAGTATGTCTTATGCCTCCATTCTAATATAGTAACGCAAGGCATAAATTATGCCTTATGCCTCCATTCTAATATAGTAACGCAAGGCATAAAGCGGACATGACATCACGTCAAAAGAAATCACTGTTTCGTAAATTAAATTTCTACGTCAAAGAGTTGCCTTTTGAACAGGAAATGGAAACAAATGAGTCCACTTGACATCTCCACTCTGACCAAGTCTCTCAGCGGTTGGTGAAACGCTAGGAGTTTGGTCCCAGAGTGATTCGGCAGGGTTAAAGTAGGGACAGAGATGAAAGGAGGGCCATGTTTAATGCATTATGCTCCAAGGGGCTTTCGCTAAATAACTTTTCCATGGATACCGGGGCGCATCGGGGAGAAACGCTCCCAAACCTTGCGGCTGAGCCCTTGGGTCCCTCTGGCTGTGAAGACCTAATTAATGGAGTGCTATTTTCACCCCTTTAAAAGATGCAAAGTTGCGGTTGAGGTTTGTATGTGTGTCTCCTCGTCTATAGGAAATGGGAGTGTGAGAATAAGTAAGCTCCCTACAGCGTTATACAATAGTACAAATGGATTCGGCTCAACTCCTGGCTGACCCATTTTCCGCCCCAGTGAAATGTAGCCCTCCATACCCGTGGTGCAGAACACTGTTGGGTAAAGGTAGCAGCATTTACCACCCAGCTGGACCTAATAACAGGGTGCAGTTCAGCCATGCAACTAATCTAGAGTGACGCAGCAACTAATACATCTGCAGGGGATTGACTTTTTCCATTTACAAACTGCTGTCAGTAAATTCCAATGACTGTGTCTGAGACGACTGTTTCCAGTCAGTGGCTTATTTTTCTCCTTCAAAAGAAGTTAAAGGTTTCACATTTTAAATTTTTGTCAATTGCGTAATTGCACAATCTTCAGTAGGAAGTGAGAGCACAGGCATATGCATTAAAATACGTAATATGAAGCGGAGCTTTTTTGCCTCATTCATCAATTAATATCAAATCCAAAATGATGGAGTATAGAGTTCAAAAAAGTTGTTTTGACTTCACTTTCAAGATAAATGACATTATAGCGCCCTGAACTGCTACCCTCAACACAGTCCCTCTGCTCTGTCTGGCTGTACCCTCAACACAGTCCCTCTCTGATCTGTCTGGCTGTACCCTCAACACAGTCCCTCTCTGCTCTGTCTGGCTGTACCCTCAACACAGTCCCTCTCTGCTCTGTCTGGCTGTACCCTCAACACAGTCCCTCTGATCTGTCTGGCTGTACCCTCAACACAGTCCCTCTCTGATCTGTCTGGCTGTACCCTCAACACAGTCCCTCTCTGCTCTGTCTGGCTGTACCCTCAACACAGTCCCTCTGCTCTGTCTGGCTGTACCCTCAACACAGTCCCTCTGCTCTGTCTGGCTGTACCCTCAACACAGTCCCTCTGCTCTGTCTGGCTGTACCCTCAACACAGTCCCTCTGATCTGTCTGGCTGTACCCTCAACACAGTCCCTCTGCTCTGTCTGGCTGTACCCTCAACACAGTCCCTCTGCTCTGTCTGGCTGTACCCTCAACACAGTCCCTCTGCTCTGTCTGGCTGTACCCTCAACACAGTCCCTCTCTGCTCTGTCTGGCTGTACCCTCAACACAGTCCCTCTCTGCTCTGTCTGGCTGTACCCTCAACACAGTCCCTCTCTGCTCTGTCTGGCTGTACCCTCAACACAGTCCCTCTGCTCTGTCTGGCTGTACCCTCAACACAGTCCCTCTCTGCTCTGTCTGGCTGTACCCTCAACACAGTCCCTCTCTGCTCTGTCTGGCTGTACCCTCAACACAGTCCCTCTCTGCTCTGTCTGGCTGTACCCTCAACACAGTCCCTCTGCTCTGTCTGGCTGTACCCTCAACACAGTCCCTCTGCTCTGTCTGGCTGTACCCTCAACACAGTCCCTCTCTGCTCTGTCTGGCTGTACCCTCAACACAGTCCCCTCTGCTCTGTCTGGCTGTACCCTCAACACAGTCCTCTCTGCTCCGTCTGGCTGTACCCTCAACACAGTCCCTCTGCTCTGTCTGGCTGTACCCTCAACACAGTCCCTCTGCTCTGTCTGGCTGTACCCTCAACACAGTCCCTCTGCTCTGTCTGGCTGTACCCTCAACACAGTCCCTCTGCTCTGTCTGGCTGTACCCTCAACACAGTCCCTCTGCTCTGTCTGGCTGTACCCTCAACACAGTCCCTCTCTGCTCTGTCTGGCTGTACCCTCAACACAGTCCCTCTGCTCTGTCTGGCTGTACCCTCAACACAGTCCCTCTCTGCTCTGTCTGGCTGTACCCTCAACACAGTCCCTCTCTGCTCTGTCTGGCTGTACCCTCAACACAGTCCCTCTGCTCTGTCTGGCTGTACCCTCAACACAGTCCCTCTCTGCTCTGTCTGGCTGTACCCTCAACACAGTCCCCTCTGCTCTGTCTGGCTGTACCCTCAACACAGTCCCTCTGCTCTGTCTGGCTGTACCCTCAACACAGTCCCCCTCTGCTCTGTCTGGCTGTACCCTCAACACAGTCCCTCTGCTCTGTCTGGCTGTACCCTCAACACAGTCCCTCTGCTCTGTCTGGCTGTACCCTCAACACAGTCCCTCTGCTCTGTCTGGCTGTACCCTCAACACAGTCCCTCCTGCTCTGTCTGGCTGTACCCTCAACACAGTCCCTCAGCTCTGTCTGGCTGTACCCTCAACACAGTCCCTCTGCTCTGTCTGGCTGTACCCTCAACACAGTCCCTCTCTGCTCTGTCTGGCTGTACCCTCAACACAGTCCCTCTGATCTGTCTGGCTGTACCCTCAACACAGTCCCTCTGCTCTGTCTGGCTGTACCCTCAACACAGTCCCTCTGCTCTGTCTGGCTGTACCCTCAACACAGTCCCTCCTGCTCTGTCTGGCTGTACCCTCAACACAGCCCCTCTCTGCTGTTTGGGCGCCCCGACAAAATTCACAAAGTTGCGTTATAGATCTGTTGTTCTCGTTGAAAGCAAGTCTAAGAAGCGGTAGATCTGTTCCATGTGAGCTATTTCTATGCTTCCCATTATTAAGTTTCGTTTTTCCATCTTTTACTTTCGGTTTCGTACACCAGCTTCAAACAGCTCAAAAATACAATATTTTTGGTTATTTAAAATATATTTCACAGCGGATTAAGATGGTACAATGATTCTCTACACTATACATTGCTTGTTTTGTCACAAATTTTAGCAACCAGGAAATGGCGGAGTGATTTTTGCATAGTGCACCACCTTTAAAGCAGGCCAAGTACACAGACAGGCTACATCTCTGCTGCATTTCCACCGGCCCTACGACCACCTGTCTTTTGCATTAGGATGCAAGTAAGACACCACATCTTGACGAGGGGCTGTCAAAAGACAATGAATATCTATTAGAGAACTCCTCAAGTATACAAGGCCACTTTACCAACTAGCATTGGGAGGGGTCCAGCATGATGACAATGCGGTTTGGAGCCAGAGCGTTCTGAAATGGGCTATTGATTTCTGGGGGCTATCATTTTAACAGGAGGCGCAGATCAGTAATGACTTTAGTTAAGGTCGGACTCTAATTATAGAAGGATCGCTGGCCCAGTTGTCATTTTCTCATTATAGAAGGCTAGCTGGCCCAGTTACCAATCTCTTAAAGCCAGCATAATTCGTTGTCGTTTCAAACGCTAACAAGCCTCCAAGCTAGAGTTCCAATGCCTTCTTAATTGGCTTTACAAACAAATCAAGTATGATACGTTGGCAGTACAAAAAAAAAGGCTAATTGCATTTAGGTGGAGCGGCAGGTGATGTACGTCTTACATTCCGTTGGTAAATGTGATCCGTCTTGTTAATTAAGGCTGAAATCACATCAGCACCGAAGAAATTAAGATTTATATTTAACTATAACACACACACAAACACTTCACTGGATTCACCTGATTTACCAAATGGATCTGGTATTTCCCTAAGAAACCCAGGTGGTTATTAAGCCATGTTGAGGTAAAGATACACTGTAGAAGGGCAAAAGAGAGAACCGTGGTTTACACCTGATTAATCTCAAATGGCACTTGATCTTGATTTTCCATCCTAGTCAAATCCACCTTCTATTTACTTCATATTACAGGGTACTAAAATGGTACCACATCCATAGAGAACCAAATACTACTTGTTAGGCAACAACACATGGCTGGTACCATGCAATTACCATAAATACCGTGTAGACTAATACGACTCATAGCATGTTGCCTGCCTGTAATATGGTCTTAAGGTCAGAGTTTGACTAAGTCAAGGAAGTGGAATATGATGAAATTAACCCCTAGGGAGATAGAGATAAGGAGAGAGAGAGAGAGATAAGGAGAGAGAGAGAGATAAGAAGAGAGAGAGAGAGAGAGAGAGAGAGATAAGGAGAGAGAGAGAGAGATACGGAGAGAGAGAGAGAGAAAGAGAGAAACAGACGGACAGACGGAGAGGGAGAAAGAGAGAGAAAGAGCGAGAAATAGGGCGAAAGAGTGAGAGAAAGAGCGAGAGAAAGAGGGCGAGAGAAAGAGGGCGAGAGAGAGGGGGCCAGAGAGAGAAAGAGAGAGAATAATAACTAGGAGAGAAATTGAAGGAAGAAAAATGAGGAGAGACGTTCTCCTTCAACACTTGGTAGTATCGCTGTGACTTCCAGTAAGGAGAGAGAGAGAGAGAGAGAGAGAGAGACTGCACAAGAGAGAGGGAGGGAGGGGGGAGATGCAGAGGAGTCATGTACTGCTAGATGAGGGGGAAAAGCTCTGCTCACTACATTGTGCAGTAGTCACGGCAGAACAGAAAAACCCAAGGCCATCCTTGGGGAGAATGTCTTGTTTAAACAGAGAAGATAAATGAAAGTGGACTGGCAGAGCAGTAAGGACAGGGACGAACGTAGAGGTAGGGAGATGCTTGGTTACACTCCGGCTCAGTGAGTGGAGCACTAAGGACAAAGCCAGACGATGTGTGTGCGCGCTTCTGAGATCGTGTGCTCTTTTCAAGTTGTGTGTAATAGCCGACATATTCCTACCCACACAGACACCAACACGAAGCACACTTCAACAACCCACAAGATAGACACAAGCCAGACAAATAGAACACACAAAAAAATCACATTTTATTGGTCACATACACATATTTAGCAGATGTTATTGCGGGTGTAGCGAAATGCTTGTGTTCCTAGCTCCAACAGTGCAGTAATATCTAACAATTCACAACAATACACACAGATCTAAAAGTAAAAGAATGGAATTAAGAAATATATACATATGAGGACAAGCAATGTCGGAGTCCGGAGTATAAATACATAGACAGTACCAGTAAAAAGTTTGGACACACCTACTCATTCAAGGGTTTTTTTCTTTATTTTTACTATTTTCTACATTGTAGAATAATAGTGAAGACATCAAAACTATGAAATAACACATATGGAATCATGTAGTAACCAAAAATAAGTGTTAAACAAATCAAAATGTATTTTATATTTGAGATTCTTCAAAGTAGCCACCCTTTGCCTTGATGACAGCTTTGCACACTCTTGGCATTCTGTCAACCAGCTTCACCTGGAATGCTTTTCCAGCAGTCTTGAAGGAGTTCCCACATATGCTGAGCACTTGTTAGCTGCTGTTCCTTCACTCTGCGGTCCAACTCATCCCAAACCATCTCAATTGGATTGAGGTCGGGGGATTGTGGAGGCCAGGTCATCTGACGCAGCACTCCATCACACTACTTGGTCAAATAGCCCTTACACAGTCTGGAGGTGTTATTTGGGTCATTGTCCTGTTGAAAAACAAATGATAGTCCCACTAAGGCCAAACCAGATGGGATGGCATATCGCTGCAGAATGCTGTGGTAGCCATGCTTGTTAAGTGTGCCTTGAATTCATAATAAATCACAGACAGTGTCACAAGCAAAGCACCCCCACACCATCACAACTCCTCCATGCTTCACGGTGGGAACTACACATGCGGAGATCATCCGTTCACCTACTCTGCGTCTCACAAAGACAACGGTTGGAACCAAAATTCTCAAATTTGGACTACAGATCAAAAGGACAGATTTCCACCGGTCTAATGTCCATTGCTCGTGTTTCTTGGCCCAAGCAGGTCTCTTCTTCTTATTGGTTTCCTTTAGTAGTGGTTTCTTTGCAGCAATTCAACCATGAAGGCCTGATTCACACAGTCTCCTCTGAACAGTTGATGTTGAGATGTGTCTGTTACTTGAACTCTATGAAGCATTTATTTGGGCTGCAATTTCTGAGGCTGGTAAATCGAATGAACTTATCCTCTGCAGCAGCGGTAACTCTGGGTCTTCCTTTCCTGTGGCGGTCCTCATGAGAGCCAGTTTCATCATAGCGCTTGATGGTTTTTGCGACTGCACTTGAAGAAACTTTCAAAGTTCTTGAAATTTTTCGGATTGACTGACCTTCCTGTCTTAAAGTAATGATGGACTGTCGTTTCTCTTTGCTTATTTGAGCTGTTCTTGCCATAATATGGACTTGGTCTTTTACTAAATAGGGCTATCTTCTGTATACCCCCCCTACCTTGTCACAACACAACTGATTGGCTCAAATTCATTAAGAAGGAAATAAATTCCACAAATTAACTTTTAACAAGGCACACCTGTTAATTAAAATACATTCAAAGTTACTACCTCATGAAGCTGGTTGAGAGAATGCCAAGAGTGTGCAAAGCTGTCATCAAGGCAAAGGGTGGCTTTTGAAGAATCTCAAATATAAAATATATTTTGATTTGTTTAACACTTTTTTGTTTCCTAGATGATTCCATATGTGTTATTTCATAGTTTTGATGTCTTCACTATTATTCTACAATGTAGAAAATAGTAAAAATAAAGAAAAACCCTTGAATGAGTAGGTGTGTCCAAACTTTTGACTGGTACTGTATATGTGATGGGATATGGGTAGAATATTTTGTATATCTGTAGAATACGTAGGATAGAATATTATATATACAGCAACAGTTGAACAGGATGGCATTGACTAGAATATAGTATAAACATATGAAATGAGTAAAACAGTACGTAAACATTATTAAAGTGACCAGTGATTCCATGTCTATGGTGCAGGGTTGAGTAACCGGGTGGTAGCCGGCTAGTGACAGTGACTAAGTTCAGGGCAGGGTACTGGGCGGAGGCCAGCTAATGATGGCTATTTAAAAGTCTGATGGCCTTGAGATGTTTTTCAGTCTCTCGGTCCCAGCTTTGATGCACCTGTACTGACCTCGCCTTCTGGATGATAGCGGGGTGAACAGGCCGTGGCTCGGGTGGTTGATGTCCTTGATGATCTTTTTGGCCTTCCTATGACATCGGGTGCTGTAGGTGTAGTTGTCAAGCACGCACACAGAAAATAAGCGACATCCTCACCACATAGACAAAACCACAGGGTACCCACACACGGACACCCTCACACTCCATTGTCTGCCAATAGTCCACCATCTCCACTCTCAAAGTCGTGAAACAGGAGACCCCGGTGTGTCGGTACCAACACAAAATGGTGCTTCATTAAGTTGCCGCAATCAGGTCTCGTGATCGGCCCGATCAAAATCCCAGTTTAATTTGCTTAATGCAACTCAATTGATTGTGCATTATTCACCATGGGGACAGAGGTGGATTACTCAAGCCTGGTTTCCTGGTAAACTCTCCTACGTACTGTGCACCTAAATGGCTGTTAAAGGACAGGGTCCGTATGAGGTTAAGACAGGTCCGTTCCGACAGCTCTGGCCCTGACGTGTCGTGTATTAAGTGTACAGAGTGACAGTCAACAGAGCTTTAGTAGTTCATACCCTGGTCCCTTTTTATGGGCACACAAATGGAGTTGCAGACAAAAGCAATGAATGTCGGGCTACTTTGCTTTTTTTACATTTTACAATTCAACACAGCATTTTTCCAATCTTGGGCATTCATAGGGCCCTATAAAATCCACGTTGCGTAGAATGCGGACGGAATCACGGAATCCAGATATTAAAACGGTATTTAACAATATTCAAAAACGTATTGAACTTAGCAGGAAATCAACTAAATGTGCTGAACTTACATTCATTTGCCCAAGTTAAGACAAGACTAGAACAGAATGCATCAGTGATTCGTATTTTCCTGCAACTTTCTGAAACGGAATGCCCGTCTGTGTGGTGAGGAACGCCCATGTCTGTGTGGTGACGAATGCCCCTGTCTGTGTGGTGAGAAATGCCCGTCTTTGTGTACGTTGCGAGAGTATGTCTGCACATTGTGTAGCCGTTAGCAATGATGCTAATTATAACTCTGCAATCACATGAGCGCTACAGAAACATTGCTAACCAAAACAACAGTCTCTTGCTGGTTCATACATGCATTAAAGGCTAACTACACCCGAAAATCAAAAAAAGATTCCAGGACCTTACAAGTGATGTTTAGGCATTATAAGTTTAAGCATTGTTGTGAACTTAAAACATCGAATTTTGTTATTTTTCTATAAAAAAAAAAAAAGAAGTTTGGGAATTACAGAAACCTGGAAAAACCAAACGGAGAAAACGGAATTTGGGGAAAAACAAAACAGATTTTATAGGGCCATACATTCATGATGGTTTTGATGACACTCTGGTCTCTTGATCAATAAGTAGTAATTGAGGCGACTAAAGGATTTATAGACTAGCTCCGATTTACTGTCCGTCAGGTGAATCAAAAATAACGGTTGTAATGTGGCTGGCTGGAATAAAAACGGCTTTTCTCATGGCAGTGTTACGGATCAATGTTGGTGACGCAAGGGATTTGACTCTCACTCACCTTCCACTCCACTGATGCACTTGACGCGGTCGCGCACCTCCACGTTGTAGGCCTCGAAGGACATGAAGACACCGTCCGGGTGGTAGGGCTCCCGTTGCGCGTACACCTTGGAGTAGCTGTGCTGGAACTCGAAGCGGTCGTAGCCGTCGTACTGCACCACCTTGCCGTACACATCAAAGTACTTCTCCAGCCAGCTGAAAGGAAAGTACACTTCACCGCCCTCCCGCCGACCCTTTATCGTGACGTCGTCGTTAATCAGGCAGTCGATCTCTTCGTACTTGATGCCGGCGGCTCCGCCTACTATGGGCGGCGGCTCTGGGGGCTGCGCGGGTTGCTGCTGGCTGCTGATGCTGGCATCGCCCCCCTTGGCGCTGGGGGGTGGCGGTGGGGCCCGCGGGAGGAAGCGCAGGGCGGTGTCGCTGGAGCAGCGGTTCCACAGCAGCACGGTGAGGAGGGTGAAGAGGGCGCAGATGACGATCAGGGTCTTGTAGTTGACCCGGGCCGCCAGGCAACGCATGGTCACAGCACACCTGCACAGGGGGAAAACACAGAGACTTGATAGTATCCTTTGACAACATTCAGTATATAAAAACGCATGCAAATACATACACTGAGTGTACAAAACATTAACAACACCTTCCTAATATTGAGTTGCACCCTCCATGTTCGCAATGCGCTCGTTAGCATTTATTTGCATTCTCTATGGGATTTTACATGTACTTGTTAGCATTGCTAACCTTCAGATTGCAGAGTAATAGTGGAGTTTGAAACCACGCCCCTTGTATTCGGTGCCGGTATTACTGAATATCCTGGTATGGCACAAGGTCGGTATGAAGGTGTGACAAGGCTGTTCTGAGGGACAGGTCTGGGCTCCACAGCTCACGGTTCTAGACAGACAGAGCTGACAGGTCTGGGCTCCACAGCTCAATTAGGGAATATTAATTACACAAAGTAGACTAAACCACTTAAGAAGATGCAAAGTGATTGAGGAGCATCTGCAAATGAGTTGATGAGAATCGAATGCCGATTAACTTGAGGAAGGAATCAGCATTATGGTAAAATGTGATGACGAGCACCATTGGCAATTAGTTGTTTGTGTACGCCTTTTGCAGCTGCTTCCGCTTTCGAGGCTTGGTGTGGGAATGGGACACATTCAACTACCACTTCAGAGGCTTGCATAGACCATTCATATAGCGCATCTGTCAGCATTGGCAGTTTTAAATGAGCACAGCAGTGGAGGAACATGGAGTAATTAGCTAGAATAGACTGGCGTTTTCCAAACAGTGGATTGGTGGCCACTCATGGGTCACAGACAGTCCCTCTTTGGTTGTGGCTAAACACGGTGTTGTCTATGAGAATGGTATTAAGAACTTGAAATGGTTTGGGTGAGGGTCCAAACTAGATCAAAAGGTTGGGAGCCGCTGGAGTAGATGTCTGAAGTCTTCCAGGCAAAAGAGACGCGTCGATTCATTCAGCCGATTAACAGTGCCAATCAGCCCAGGTCCGAGGCTCACGTCGTCTGCCATGTTGTTTCTCTGGCATTTCCATCGTCCTGAGAGAAATCAATAGGCAAACAGATGCCTCCTCCACCCCCTCACCAATTACAGCACGAGGAGTTGCAGATGCAGCAATGACAAAGACTCAACCCTCCCACAATACAGGAGGCGAGAGAGGGTAGGAAATTGTTACTTCCAAGATCATCACAATGCCTCAGCTTAATCCAGCCCCAGCTAAAGGTCAGCACAATGAATGCGCATTAATTCCACAATGGGAGCAATCCATCTGCCCTAGCAACGCTGAGTCAAATTACAACGATAATGGTCTCTGGTCTCGAACAAAGTTATACACCAAGGACAGGCATGTAGCCAGACAAGGGCAACCAGAGTTAGGAAATTCCAGTTCTTTCTAATAAGAGTGTAGAGTAAAGGCCATGATATGACGCAGTATAGGCTACTCTCCTAAGAACAGCCTTGAGTACTGGGTGATTTAAAAAGTCATGGGGCATCCCGAGTGGCGCAGGCGTCACTACAGACCCGGGTTCGATCCCAGGCTGTGTCGCAGCCGGCCGCGACCGGAAGACCCATGAGGCGGCACACAATTGGCCCAGCGTCGTCCGGGTTAGGGGAGGGTTTGGCCCGGCCGGGATGTCCTAGTCCCATCGTGCTCTAGCGACTCCTTGTGGCGGGCTGGGTGCACGACTTGGGTCACCAGCTGTACGGTGTTTCCTCTGATACATTGGTGCGGCTGGCTTCCTGGGTTAAGCGAGCAGTGGGTCACCGCAGGCGGGGTCGTGTTTCAGGAGGACGCATGGCTCTCGACCTTCGCCTCTCCAGAGTCCGTACAGAGATGGGACAAGACTGACTACCAATTGTCACAACAAAAACAAAAGGGGGTAAAAAGTTTAAAAATAAAAACAACAAGTGGCAATCTTATCAAAAATGTTTCTTTAATTTACAATCTGTAGAAACTGTGAGAATAGAAATGTTCAGAACTTTTGGAAACATCACAGAGCAGTTGAAAAATATATGGCAAATAGAAATCAAAACTGGATGGTGTTCAGAGATAGTGGGAGAAAAAAAGTATTTAGTCAGCCACCAATTGTGCAAGTTCTCCCACATAAAAATATGAGAGAGGCCTGTAATTTTCATCATAGGTACACGTCAACTATGACAGACAAAATGAGAAAAAAGAAATCCAGAAAATCACATGGGTTTTTAATGAATTTATTTGCAAATTATGGTGGAAAATAAGTATTTGGTCAAAACAAGAAGATTTCTCAATACTTTGTTATATACCCTTTGTTGGCAATGACACAGGTCAAACGTTTTCTGTATGTCTTCACAAGGTTTTCACACACTGTTGCTGGTATTTTGGCCCATTCCTCCATGCAGATTTTCTCTAGAGCAATGATGTTTTGGGACTGTCGCTGGGCAACACGGACTTTCAACTCCCTCCAAAGATTTTCTATGGGGTTGAGATCTGGAGACTGGCTAGGCCACTCACAGGACCTTGAAATGCTTCTTACGAAGCCACTCCTTCGTTGCCCGGGCGGTGTGTTTGGGATCATTGTCATGCTGAAAGACCCAGCCACGTTTCATCTTCAATGCCCTTGCTGATGGAAGGAGGTTTTCACTCAAAATCTCACGATACATGGCCCCATTCATTCTTTCCTTTACACGGATCAGTCGTCCTGGTCCCTTTGCAGAAAAACAGCCCCAAAGCATGATGTTTCCACCCCCATGCTTCAGAGTAGGTATGGTGTTCTTTGGATGCAACTCAGCATTCTTTGTCCTCCAAACACGACTGAGTTGAGTTTTTACCAAAAAGTTCTATTTTGGTTTCATCTGACCATATGACATTCTCCCAATCCTCTTCTGGATCATCCAAATGCACTCTAGCAAACTTCAGACGGGCCTGGACATGTACTGGCTTAAGCAGGGGGACACGTCTGGCACTGCAGGATTTGAGTCCCTGGCGGCGTAGTGTGTTACTGATGGTAGGCTTTGTTACTTTGGTCCCAGCTCTCTGCAGGTCATTCACTAGGTCCCCCCGTGTGGTTCTGGGATTTTTGCTCACCGTTCTTGTGATCATTTTGACCCCACGGGGTGAGATCTTGCGTGGAGCCCCAGATCGAGGGAGATTATCAGTGGTCTTGTATGTCTTCCATTTCCTAATAATTGCTCCCACAGTTGATTTCTTCAAACCAAGCTGCTTACCTATTGCAGATTCAGTCTTCCCAGCCTGGTGCAGGTCTACAATTTTGTTTCTGGTGTCCTTTGACAGCTCTTTGGTCTTGGCCATAGTGGAGTTTGGAGTGTGACTGTTTGAGGTTGTGGACAGGTGTCTTTTATACTGATAACAAGTTCAAACAGGTGCCATTAATACAGGTAACAAGTGGAGGACAGAGGAGCCTCTTAAAGAAGAAGTTACAGGTCTGTGAGAGCCAGAAATCTTGCTTGTTTGTAGGTGACCAAATACTTATTTTCCACCATAATTTGCAAATAAATTCATTAAAAAATCCTACAATGTGATTTTCTGGATTTTTTTTTTCTCAATTTGTCTGTCATAGTTGACGTGTACCTATGATGAAAATTACAGGCCTCTCTCATCTTTTTAAGTGGGAGAACTTGCACAATTGGTGGCTGACTAAATACTTTTTTTCCACACTGTAGATGGGAGGAGTTGAGTGGAGCTGAAGGGTGGGACTAAAAATAACAAGATAACTAATGTAAAATATACTGTGTCCGTAAAATGTATATAGTATGTAAAGCTGGAAGTAGAAGCCTAAGTGTTGTTGTCCATTAGTTTACTCCAATTAGGGGAGGGGTGGTAGGGTTAGGGGAAAATATATGTATACAGTACCAGTCAAAAGTTTGGACACACCTACTCATTCAAGGGTTATTCTTTATTTTTACTATTTTCTACATTGTAGAATAATAGTGAAGATATCAAAACTATGAAATAACACATATGGAATCATGTAGTAACCAAAAAAGTGTTCAACAAATCAAAATATATTTTACATTTGAGATTCTTCAAATAGCCACCCTTCGCCTTGACAGGTTCGCACACTATTGGCATTCTCTCAACCAGCTTCACCTGGAATGCTTTTCCAACAGTCTTGAAGGAGTTCCCACATATGCTGAGCACTTGTTGGCTGCTTTTCCTTCACTCTGCAGCTCAACTCATCCCAAACCATCTCAATTTAATTTTTTTATTTTTTATAGTCATTTTATCCAGAGCGACTTACAGTTAGTGAGTGCATACATTTTCATACTGGCCCCCCGTGGGAATCGAACCCACCACCCTGGCGTTGCAAATGCCATGCTCTACCAACTGAGCTACACAGGAGGTCAGGGGATTGTGGAGGCCAGGTCATCTAATGCAGCCTGGAGGTGTGTTGGGTCATTGTCCTGTTGAAAATCAAATGATAGTCCCACTAAGCCCAAACCAGATTGGATGGCGTATATTCCTGCAGAATGCTGTGGTAGCCATGCTAGGTAAGTGTGCCTTGAATTCTAAATAAATCAATGTCACCAGCAAAGCACCCCCACACCATAACACCTCCTCCACCATGCTTCATGGTGGGAACTACACATGCAGAGATCATCCGTTCTCCCACACCGCGTCTCACAAAGACACGGCGGTTGGAACCAAAAATCTAAATTTGGACTCCAGACCAAAGGACAAATTTCCACCGGTCTAATGTCCATTGCTCATGTTCTTCTTATTAGTGTCCTTTAGTAGTGGGTTCTTTGCAAAAATTCGACCATGAAGGACTGATTCACACAGTCCCCTCTGTACTCTGTTAAGCATTTATTTGGGCTGCAATTTCTGAGGCTGGTAACTCTAATTAACGTATCCTCTGCTGCAGAGGTAACTCTGGGTCTTTAATTCCTGTGGCAGTCCTCATGAGAGCCAGTTTCATCATAGCGCTTGATGGTTTTTGCGACTGCACTTGAAGAATCTTTCAAAGTTTTTGAAATTTCCGTATTGACTGACCTTCCTGTCGTTTCTCTTTGCTTATTTGAGCTGTTCTTGCCATAATATGGACTTGGTCTTTTACCAAATAGGGCTATCTTCTGTATACCTACCTTGTCACAACACAACTGATTGGCTCAAACGCAATAAGATGGAAAGAAATTCCACAAATGAACTTTTAAGAAGGCACACCTGTTAATTGAAATGCATTCCAGGTGACTACCTCATGAAGCTGGTTGAGAGAATGCCAAGAGTGTGCAAAGCTGTCATCAAGGCAAAGGGTGGCTATTTGAAGAATCTCAAATATAAAATATATTTTGATTTGTTTAACACTTTTTTGGTTACTACATGATTCCATATGTGTTATTTCATAGTTTTGATGTCTTCACTATTATTCAAAAATTTAAAAAATAAAGAAAAACCCTTGAATGAGTAGGTGTGTCCAAACTTTTGACTGGTAGTGTATATATTTATTTAAAAACAGCCTACAGTTAAGTAACCCAGCGCTCAAAATATAAACCCTGATGATCATGTGTTAGTGATCGTGTTCTAACAATAGCTGCTGCATGAGATGTATGGGGTGGGTTAGAAACAGACTTTTCAATAATAGAGAGCACTTTCATTTGGACATAGGTCTACACACGGTTTTCTCCAAGTATCAACTGCTGGAGGGTAAAAGTGAACTCTGCACTTAGTGTCATCTCATGTGAAAAATGTGCTTTGGCAGACCTCTGCATATGTAAAATATTACTGTATGAATAAAAGTATCATTGATATTTGGAGAAAAGTCAGCATTGTGGATAGATTAAATATTTGCCGGCTGGGAGCTCTGACAATGACGAAAACTCAGGGAGGAAGCCCGGGGACTGCACAGTGAAAGATAAGCATGCCATCACCATCTTGTCAGGGCCTGACTATAAATAATTGGATCTTATTAGGTGGTGTGCTGCCGGCAGAGCTCAGTCAGTGGCATGGCTGCTGGCTATGCCACTAGGCTTCACTGAGTCCAGCCAATCACAGCCTGCCTAAACCAGGACCAGACCATAGTAACTAGACAAGTGGGCAAGGATAAATCTAGAACTTATTTCGCATTGCTTGTTATTCATTCATGTTTTCTCTCACCACCTTTCTTTCATGAATCCAAATCTCTTGTGAGTCATATGCTCAGGCTGTTAAAACGGATCTCCTCAGGTTCTGGAAAAAGCGACGTCTCAAAAAAATACCTGAAGCATCTTTCAATTCCCCTGTGAATGTAGGCTGTTTATTAAGTACGACTAAACTAAAGCTCAGACGACACCACTAGGCTAGCGGACTAGACAGTAGCAGTGTTTTCATGGATCATTTCAGCCAAAATCCACTTATGTGCATGAGATATGGATGGGCCTCTGCGTAATCCAAGGGCAATCAGCTTGACTACGGATGTGTTGCACAGATGTAATCCCCCTGGTAATATCCACGAGCTGCACTACAGACTTAGAGGGAAAGTACACCAAAATAACAGACAAACTGGATACGGAGTACAAGGCTGTTGAGGACTAAAACCCTCCGTGCCTGACAGATTGTGGTGGAAAAAAAGAGGGCTTTCAGCTTAAACGCACCAACGTCCTGCTTCGGAGAATTGAAAAATACTTAAAATGTGACGCAGCGGCATGGGACCAACGTTTAAAATGAGCGCATCAATCTCTAGCCAGCACACATTATCAAATGCCCTCTCAGTATGCTTTAAGCGTTCGTCGGTCGCCACGGTGCTCTGGACAGAGTTCACGCCCACAACCCGTCCTCATCCTGGTGATGCATGGCCTTCCCAGGGGGCCAAGGGGGAGGGACGAGACACAGGAGGAAAGGAAGGACTCCATTGAAATGCTGCTGAGCATACTGCTGCTGAGCTTAAAACAGCCTAGCCTTTAGCCTTGATAAAGGTGGGGGGAGGGGGTTCTCCACTGTCTGAGCTTAAAACAGCCTAGCCTTTAGCCTTGATAATGGTGGGGGGGAGGGGTTCTCCACTGTCCTTGGCCTCCACCCCAGCCTTGGCAGCCTGGCCCCTGGGAGGATAGGAGCCTCATTGTCTTTAGATGCTGTCCTGATAATGGCCATCAGGGGTGGGAGGAGGAAGGCTGGCCCTGGCGCTAGTGACTGTGGAGTCTGAAAGGACTGCTTTCAGGTTTAATGGCCTCTGCTCTGAGTGGACGGTTTCGCTCCGGCCACCTTATGGTTGTCAGAACCATTCCACTCATTAGAGTTGTTTTTATAACACTGACTGGGCATCAATGTTGAGACAAAATGAAGAGGGTAGCAGCTGCTAGCATGCTGATGATGTAGGCCTACATGTGGCGTTTTGTTGGCTTCCAAGGGGTTGGGACGACATGCCATATTGGGGCCAACCTGCCCAGACAGGTGGGGTTAGACGACTACGGCAAGCTTGATAGAACGGTCATCAGACATGCCGTCCAACTCTTCAAGCCATTTCAGTCCCAGCAATGGATCAGAGGGCAGGTGCATGCCAGGCTTGCACCTGCCTCGGATTTGAAAATCATCTCAGTCAAAAAGCTGGTTTAAATACAATGCATTGCTTCTAGGCAACATGAGCTATGGCAAAACGTACAAATAGTCCAAGCTTCGAAGACCAACAGAAACATAATAGTATGTCTAACCTTGCACGGTTGGAGCGGCGATCAATCGATATGTTGAAGGGGTTCATGTGTTGAAAAGTATCTTTGTGATCCGAGGTCTCGGGACTGTAAACCCTGAACACAGACACCATGCGGAGGGAGGTCTCGAGTTCCAATTGCTCGCAGCTTCTCCGGTCATCTCTGACATCACTCATAGGCGAGCTCCGATGACAGGCGTTTGCCCATAGGGTGAATGCTGGCAGCAGCTGTGCTGCATTGTTAACATGTCAGGAATCTCTGGATGCAATAACAGCTGCTTCACAACTACCCAGGTCACACTGTGCTCAAGAGTATCCCATTCTGCCTTGGAACGTCAGCAGACTTCCAACATACCAGCTGGCCAGTTAGTTTAATGTGCATGTATAAAAAGGGGGGGTACTTTAACCCTTCACACCACAACAAGACACAGAAAAGGGGGGTTGGGATGGCTATTTAGTTACAGTATGCCTGCTAAAGCCAATCTCCTACTACAAGTTCTGTGTATTATGAAGTGGCCCTTTGGATGATAAAAAACAAAAATCCTGAGGGTTTCCCTTTGTGTTGTTTTAATGATAACATGGGGAGGGATGGGGAAGCACATCCTGCAGTGTTTAGGCTCATTTTCCCATCCTGTCATTATCTCTCATTTCAAAGGCTTAGTGCCGTTTAGGCAGTCACTCATGTCCTACGACCTTTACACCTCCATACCAAAACCACTATCTGCAGTACACGAAAGGGTGCTAGTGATGATTATTCAGCACAGTAAGATTATTGGATCCCGATCTCACAAGCACTTAAAAGTAAGTTTTCATTGACAAATGGTTTTCATTGGTATGCTTAGGCTATATCAAGTGTGTATGAATACCAAGGGGGTAAAAAAAGGTATTCTCATGCTAGCAGACCTTTTCTTTAAAAAATGGCAGTTTGCTGGAAGTTCTGGACTTTCTCTAGCTACCTGCTTATCTCCCAGCTGGTTCCAGAGCTGTATAAACCCTTCATGACATGACATGACAGTCCACTGTAGCAGCAGAACCCGGGGACCAGTCCACTGTAGCAGCAGAACCCGGGGACCTGCACACTGTTGTTTTCATCCCCCTGCTGTCTTCTGGTGGAAAAAATAAAAATAAAATCACAAGCATTCATCATTGCGATAACGCCCCAGCGCCAGTGAGCTGCGCTTCGGGAGGTATCGGAGCAGAAGTCCCGGTGTTTGTGCGGGCCAGGTGTTCCGGGCCCCAACTACATACTCCTGACATTTTCAGTGGTCTCTGGGTGAATTCAGGCGGGGGGGCTCAGACTGCTGTAAATCATCAGCTCTGTCTGGCTGGAGCTCAGGGGCCTGTTAACTCCTATTGTGTTGGAGTCGAGAAGAGTGTTCGGTGTGTGTGTGTGTGTGTGTGTGTGTGTGTGTGTGTGTGTGTGTGTGTGTGTGCATGGGAGGCAGCTCTTGTTGGAAAAGACAAACACGCCTCCCATAAATGTGCTCCACTGTCGTTCGTCTCACTCTTCCTCATCAGTTTGTGCATGGCTCTCACAGTAACATTTAGGCGTTGACAGCGTCACTCCCAAGGTTGAGGCCAAATCCTCCCTTGGTGGTGCACCAATACAAGGGAAGGGACAGCGGCTCAGCTTGAATAAGTCACACTGATGACAGAGTATTAATATGCACCACAGTGCATGTGCCATCCACAACATATTCAAATGTCTGTTCTGTAATCATGGTAACACCCCCTACACTTGCCCTTTCAAGTCTTCAGATGCCTGCTGCTGCCTGGGCGTAAGAACATGGCGTCACGGTGAGTTGTGTCTCTTAGAGGAGAGGAGTAGAGGACAGGGGGAGGGAGCTAGCACTTGATTGGATGCCTTCATCACATATTAAAAACACACCTTCTGTTAGCAAATGAGTACACATTCTGCCCAAAATGACCTGCCAGTCATAGGAGGCAGGTGTAGCCCAATCAGACATTGGCACGCGAAAGCAAATCTGGGGCAATCTTCACTAAAGGATGCCAGTCCTCTGGGTGGAAAGGTTGTCTCTCTGAGACTAACTGGATATAGATCATCCTACAGAGAAATTATATTGGTATCTGGCTAAAATGAATGAATGAATCAGAGTGCAAAGGGATTCACCAACACAGCGTCAGTGGTGAGCTACGTTCACCATTCTAACCTGTTAGCCATCATATTTAAACAAATATTATTTTAAGGTCCTCTGTAGCTCAATTGGTAGAGCATGGCGCTTGTAACGCCAGGGTAGTGGGTTCGATCCCCGGGACCACCCATGCGTAAAAATGTATGCACACATGACTGTAAGTCGCTTTGGATAAAAGCGTCTGCTAAATGGCATATTATTATTATAAATTTAGGAAAAAAACTAAATAAAAGAGATTTGTCAGCAGAGTCGAAGCAGAAGCTCAACAAAAAAAAAAAACGGTGTTTTTAAGGCTCCAACCAGACGGCCAAACAGTATTTCCCAGAGTAGTGTTTGTCTCCATTTCCCATCTCACCAGGCCTCTCAGGGGACTAGCAGGACTTCCAGCAGCTCAATACCCTTCTGGACTCCAGCCTTGTTCATCATTCATGGGTGTGGATGCCCTCGCCACTCCAATAGTTCCCAGTTGTGCAGACCTCACATTGGACTACAGTAAGAGTATTATTCAATCAAAACCCGTATCCAGATGTTTGCAGTGGAAAACAAAAAGAGCATATAGGATATTCTAGTCTAACCCTGTGAGAATCTGTATTTGGATTAACACAGGTTTTAAAAATAGTTTACGGTGTGAGAACTCCAACTTAAAGCTGATATTCTTCAGACCTCTCGAACGACCAAAGGAGTCATATGGGCGTTTACATTTGTAGAAAATGAAAGAAAGTAAAATAAAAATTTAAAAAACGATGTAGCCAGGTAAGGCTGAGATATCTACATGTAGCCAGGTAAGGCTGAGATATCTACATGTAGCCAGGTAAGGCTGAGATATCTACATGTAGCCAGGTAAGGCTGAGATATCTACATGTAGCCAGGTAAGGCTGAGATATCTACATGTAGCCAGGTAAGGCTGAGATATCTACATGTAGCCAGGTAAGGCTGAGAGATCTACGTGTAGCCAGGTAAGGCTGAGATATCTACGTGTAGCCAGGTAAGGCTGAGATATCTACATGTAGCCAGGTAAGGCTGAGATATCTACATGTAGCCAGGTAAGGCTGAGATATCTACATGTAGCCAGGTAAGGCTGAGAGATATCTACATGTAGCCAGGTAAGGCTGAGAGATATCTACATGTAGCCAGGTAAGGCTGAGAGATATCTACATGTAGCCAGGTAAGGCTGAGAGATATCTACATGTAGCCAGGTAAGGCTGAGAGATATCTACATGTAGCCAGGTAAGGCTGAGAGATATCTACATGTAGCCAGGTAAGGCTGAGAGATATCTACATGTAGCCAGGTAAGGCTGAGATATCTACATGTAGCCAGGTAAGGCTGAGATATCTACATGTAGCCGGGTAAGGCTGAGATATCTACATGTAGCCAGGTAAGGCTGAGAGATATCTACATGTAGCTAGGTAAGGCTGAGAGATCTACATGTAGCCGGGTAAGGCTGAGATATCTTCATGTAGCCAGGTAAGCCTGAGATATCTACATGTACATTTACATTTACATTTTAGTCATTTAGCAGACGCTCTTATCCAGAGCGACTTACAGTTAGTGAATACATATTTTTTTATTTATTTTTTTATACTGGCCCCCCGTGGGAATCGAACCAATTGTGCGCCGCCCATGAGTCTCCCGGTCGCGGCCGGCTGCGACAGAGCCTGGATTCGAACCAGGATCTCTAGTGGCACAGTTAGCACTGCAAAGCAGTGCCTTAGACCACTGCGCCACTCAGGAGTACAGGAGTACATGTAGCCAGGTAAGCCTGAGATATCTACATGTAGCCAGGTAAGGCTGAGATATCTACATGTAGGATTTATCCTCTAAAGCTGGGCCGATTTTAGCTGGGGAAGGTCTGTACCGGCCAGCCGGTGTTTTCCGTCTGCGGCCTGATAATACAAGGCTTAAGCACCAGGTCTGTCTTACCTGGCATTGGCTCTGCACTCCACTGCACCGGCTTCTCCTCTCTATTACATTCAGTTTGTTGAATCACCATAACAAACACGTCGAGCTAACAAATTGACTTCCATGTGGCCAACAAAGAAGTAAATTCACATTAGTGCTGCACAATGAAACATTGTTTATATCTCTCAGAGCAGGCAGAGAATGGAGGAAATTGCTTTGAAGTTAATGCCCCGGTCCAATTCATCACTAGTCCAGGGATTAGGCAGGTTATTACCAAAAAGCGTACAATATTAGAGGCCTCCAGGGGGATTAAACACGCTCCTAATCAACTGGAGAGGAGACGATGGAAAAATAACCACTCTTCAATGCCATTATTGTGACCTTTGCACATCATTTATAAGCAGTGCACGACAACAAGTAGCCTCTGCTGCAGCATAACCAAATTTGATTTAGGGACGGAGCAGGGCATGGTATCCTTTCACAATAAGGCTTACATGGTAAAAAAAAAAAACTCATGACATAGCAGGATTACAGATCTTGGGACCTTGAACATGTGACATGTCCCCTCCGGGCGAGTCTTTTGCATGAAGAGGTGGCACACAAAAAAGTAGTTCCCAAAAGATTATGAGAGCGACCCGGGAGGCTGTGGGGGATACAGCTTTGATCAGAGTCTGTGAATCGCTCCATGCAGACTTCCAATTACCAACCTGATACAGGCTAATGAACCCAGAGCACGTTCAAAGAATTCTCCTTTCCTTTTGCTATCAACTTGATACGGTTTGGGCTTAGGGAAATCCGTCACAGCTCTGCTTACTCAATTAAGATTAGGTCAGATTGGGACAGCATTAATGCGGTTCTATGGTCCAAAGTAAGAAATTCACTTTTGAAAAATGACAGGTACAGTGCCTTCGGAAAGTATTCCACACCCCTTGACTTTTTCCAAATGTTCTTGTGTTAGAGCCTGAATTTAAAATGGATTCAAATTAGATTGTGTGTCACTGGCCTACACACAATACCCCATAAAGTGGAATTATGTTTTTAGAAATGTTTATAAATTAATACAAACTGAAAAGCTGAAATGTCTTGAGTCAATAAGTCCTCATCCCCTTTGGTATGGCAAGCTTAAATAAGTTCAGGAGTACACATTTGCTTAACAAGTCACATAATAATTTGCATGGACTCACTGTCTGTGCAATAATAGTGTTTAACATGATTTTCGAATGACTACCTCATCTCTGTAGCCCACACATGCAAATTATCTGTAATGTCCCTCAGTCGAGCAGTGAATTTCAAACACAGATTCAACCACAAAGACCAGGGAGGTTTTCCAATGACTCACAAAAAAGGGCATTGAATATCCCTTTGAGAATGGTGAAGTTATGAATTACACTTTGGATGGTGTATCAATACACCCAGTCACTACAAAGATACAGGCGTCCTTCCTAACTCAGTTGCCGGAGAGGAAGGAAACCGCTCAGGGATTTCACCATGAGGCCAATGGTGACTTTAAAACAGTTACAGAGTTTAATGGCTGTGATAGGAGAACTGAGGATGGATCAACAACATTGTAGTTACTCCACAATACTAACCTAATTGACAGAGTGAGAAAAAAGGAAGCCTGTACAGAATAAAAAATAATCCAAAACATGCATCCTGTTTCCAATAAGGCACTAAAGTAAAACTGTAAAAAATGTGGCAAAGAAATTAACTTTATGTCCTGAATACAAAGTGTTATTCATTCAAGGGTTTTTCTTTATTTTTTACTATTTACTAGTGGCTACTTTGAAGAATCTCAAATATAAAATATATTTTGATTTGTTTAACACTTTTTGGGTTAGTACATGATTCCATATGTGTTATTTCATAGTTTTGATGTCTTCGCTATTATTCTAAAATGTAGAAAATAGTAAAAATAAAAGAATAAACCCTGGAATGAGTAGGTGTGTCCAAACTTTTGACTGGTACTGTATGTAAATGAGCTATTTCTGTAATTTGCAAAAATGTCTAAAAACATGTTTTCACTTCGTCATTATGGGGTATTGTGTGTAGTTGGCTGAGAAGAAAAATACATTTTGAATTCAGGCGGTAACAACAAAAAGGCACTGTAGGTACTGAAGGCACTCACCCTAATCCATTCACCAGAAAACACCCAAAGGAGCGGTCATGTCCACGGCCACGGGCTCCCCTGGTTCTAGTTCATCTGGCGATCTACCTCACTGGCCGACTCCTCACCACCTGCAACAAAAACATTTACATTTTTTTTTACATTTTTAGTCATTTAGCAGACGCTCTTATCCAGAGCGACTTACAGTTAGTGAACAATTTTTTTTTTTTATACTGGCCCCCCGTGGGAATCGAACCCACAACCCTGGCGTTGCAAACGCCATGCTCTATCAACTGAGCTACATCCCTGCCGGCCATTCCCTCCCCTACCCTGGACGACGCTGGGCCAATTGTGCGCCGCCCATGAGTCTCCCGGTCGCGGCCGGCTGCGACAGAGCCTGGATTCGAACCAGGATCTCTAGTGGCACAGTTAGCACTGCGATGCAGTGCCTTAGACCACTGCGCCACTCAGGAGTACAACATCACATTCCATTATAGTGACCAGGGATGTTAACGTTAAAACATTTAAATGAAATTGGGATCCTTAACGTTACTACAAATCCCTAACCGAAAAACTAATTTTTTTGAATTTTTTGAAGTTATGCAGAAAGTAAACGGCATAGTGGGTCAATTTCCTCAAGAACTAAGAGAGTTGACGCGCGAAGCTCAACTTCTCCACTGTTTTGGTCCCAATGGCAACCACGTTGTTAACAGCGTGCTGTGAACCTGTGCACATGTGCAGATACTGTGTGTGACTGTGAGAGCGAAGTGTTGCATCTCGCTCATCTCAATATCCTAGCTTATTCACTGATAGGTCCTGCTTTACTGAAGTTGTGAGACATTGCAAGCCAAGAAATTGCGAGATACAGCTTTTGATTGTTGATAGACAGTCAGGCCTAGTGCACAGTTGTCTGCCTGGTGGCCGACCTGCCTATACTGTGCCCCTCCCCTCTCTCTCCGTCCCTCACTAGCTCGCTATGAAAGATACAAGTGTTTGTGTTCTCGGAAGTACGGCAACTAATCAGTCTCCTCCGTTCCAAAAATACTGAATCTTAGGAGTCGATTCCTAGCTGAATCGAATCTTGACACTCAGAAATGGGGGTCGACACCGGCATTCAACGTGCAAGGAGTCGAGGAATAAATTATTTTGGAGTCGACTCTCCACCACTACGTCATCGTATTTAACAGTTGGAAAAATAGTAAGCGACAGCAGCAAAGTCCTGTATGGCAATACTTTGAGATGTTAGATGAGAAGGACATTTTAATTTTGCGAGGTGGAATTGAGGTACAGGTAATGGTAGTACAGGTTCAATGCTTAACCATCTGAAAGGGACGCACCGTGAGACCCAAACCATTGCTGGCAACAGCACAGCTGCATTGTGAATTTTTCTTATACTTTTAACGGAAAGCCAATATTTTCTCTTTTTTTCAACATTAAGAAAATATATCCATTTGTCACATCCCTAACACTGACTACCTACCGATGAGGATGACGTTACTAAATTGAGGCCTAAAAAAAACTCTCCAGGAAATGATCACGTTCTAATAAGATGGTTAAAATTTACCTGGCAGACATCTTTGGTGGTTTCAAAAATTGTCCCTAAAAACCTGAAAGCATAATGACCTAACAACCAAGGGAGACAACTACAAGGCCTGTAGAGCAAAGAAAGTTGTGTGTGCTGGCTTGACTCGGTCCAGCAGAGTGGGCGGCAGCCATTTTGGACTTGGACCACTGACAGGGGACATCGAGAGTTCCCAGACCAAGACAACGCTCTATCAGTGTCCGTCATCATCAGGCCTACATCGGGAGATCAGACAACTACGGGGAAAACATGGCCAGAGAGAAATGTGTCTGTGGGAAGGAAGAGTCTCATAGTACCCTGCTGATAGGGATGAAAGGCTGTGATGAGTGCTAAAAGAAACATGCACTGATTACATCTCTACTATCAAATGAGGGCAATCAAAAACAGCCAAGCCTCATCCCTGGCCTTCTCATTGATGTTCATTGGACAAAAAGGCTTATAAATATCGGACAGAATCATATCTACTTGAAGAGAGAATATAAAAGGTCACTCCGACATGTGTATCCATACCATGAACGCTCAACGTGAAAAGGCAGACCCCATGAGCTGGAGTTATATAATAATATTGAAGCTCGATGTTCTCCTCTATTCAGAGGTCAAATGTGCCCAAACTGTGCTGCATCAAATACAAACGATTCATTGTAAAGCACTAAAAACACCCTCTTTGGCTTAGCACTGTACTGTTCGGTGGACAAGATTACACAGCCAAAATTGGCAGGATGTTGGTTCACTGCAGAAACCAGTGGCAATGATACAATCGTATGCAAATTGTTGTAATAAACATGTTGCGATTATGGCGTTTAGGCTACTCAGTCTTTGAAATAACAGGCTATGGGTAATTTATCCAGATAAGCTTTCACCAGAGCATGAGAACTTAGCCTAGATATTTACAACATGATCCTCATTCTGAGGCGATCCTAATCCAAGAAATATTTATGTCAGTCTTCCTTCTTATCCGTTTGACTGAAATCACTACTATTAAAAAAAACTGTGCCTGGGCATTTAGCCTATATTAATTATAATTTGTCAAATCAGAACATAATATCCAATTGTTCACAACAGGGTTTGTTACAAGGTTCAACGCCACACTTCAGGATTTGCAGGGTGAATGACGTTAATGTTGGCCTTTTACAGGAGAATTGATCATGCGGTAATTAGATCACGCTGCACTTTCCCTTTGTTGGAGGTTTCAAAACGTGATCCTTTAACAGGCTTAATGTTTCTTGAAGTAAATTACGATTGATCGCTCTTCCACAGCCTTTTCAGTCGCAAGTTTTGTGAGGGAAACCAAAATGATTGCCGTAATGCTTTTTGACCAGGGGTAAATTATACTCTTACATCAATAGCCATTGACTTAAGGCTCCGAATGGCCCATAAATGATGCTGAGGAAACAAATACATATTTGTAATTGCAACCATGATGAATTTACAGGCGTCTCAACCACTAGGCCATTAATGTACTGCCAATCCGTCATGAGCAATGTGTAGAAAGTGACAGGGATACTTCACCCTGCAATTAATCGTGCCCCTATAACGTTCCTACGGCGCCGGTGGGAAGGGCTGTTAAGTTAAAGACGGTGTTAAATCACCGCGCAAAGAGAGACGATCAATCTTTTATAAAAACGGGCTTATCGACAAAGCACTTAAAAATCAGGTATTAGAAAGTTTATAACAGCTGGTAACATACGCGCCCTGTTGTGGGCACCGCAGCGTTACATAGTGGAGCGGATGCTTGAAGAACAAAGTGAGTATGTACAGTCAAGGCTAAGATGGGGTGTAGCAGCAAGGTGGATGTTTGATTGGGGCCGAGCTGTGTGGGAGGATTTGTCGTAGAGTTCCCCCAAATTATAATATTTAATTGCTTTTGATCTATTGCTATTGATCTAGCCATCGGACCAGAGCAAGTACTGAAACACCAAGGAGGCTATAGAAGACTTTGCTGGCTCACAAAATCACACACAACCCAATAAGTCTGCAGACATAGTAGTAGTACTTTGGTCCTGGGCCAAGAGGCTGTTGAAATCATGACTGTGACAAATATGACTCGTGATTCTAAATCATTATGACTCGTGATTCTAATCATATCTACATGCATTTAGTGTTGGTTTAATACGTAAACTAAATCTGTCTTTGTAGTTAAACATCACAATGCTGTACATATGTTGAAGTCCTGGTTTGACAGGTCTGGGTGTTGAAGTCCTGGTTTGACAGGTCTGGGTGTTGAAGGCCTGGTTTGACAGGTCTGGGTGTTGAAGGCCTGGTTTGACAGGTCTGGGTGTTGAAGGCCTGGTTTGACAGGTCTGGGTGTTGAAGGCCTGGTTTGACAGGTCTGGGTGTTGAAGGCCTGGTTTGACAGGTCTGGGTGTTGAAGGCCTGGTTTGACAGGTCTGGGTGTTGAAGGCCTGGTTTGACAGGTCTGGGTGTTAAAGGCCTGGTTTGACAGGTCTGGGTGTTGAAGGCCTGGTTTGACAGGTCTGGGTGTTGAAGGCCTGGTTTGACAGGTCTGGGTGTTAAAGGCCTGGTTTGACAGGTCTGGGTGTTGAAGGCCTGGTTTGACAGGTCTGGGTGTTGAAGGCCTGGTTTGACAGGTCTGGGTGTTGAAGGCCTGGTTTGACAGGTCTGGGTGTTGAAGGCCTGGTTTGACAGGTCTGGGTGTTGAAGGCCTGGTTTGACAGGTCTGGGTGTTGAAGGCCTGGTTTGACAGGTCTGGGTGTTGAAGGCCTGGTTTGACAGGTCTGGGTGTTGAAGGCCTGGTTTGACAGGTCTGGGTGTTAAAGGCCTGGTTTGACAGGTCTGGGTGTTGAAGGCCTGGTTTGACAGGTCTGGGTGTTAAAGGCCTGGTTTGACAGGTCTGGGTGTTAAAGGCCTGGTTTGACAGGTCTGGGTGTTAAAGGCCTGGTTTGACAGGTCTGGGTGTTAAAGGCCTGGTTTGACAGGTCTGGGTGTTAAAGGCCTGGTTTGACAGGTCTGGGTGTTAAAGGCCTGGTTTGACAGGTCTGGGTGTTGAAGGCCTGGTTTGACAGTTATGGGTGGTGAAGGCCATTTAGAGATGCTAATAACCTCAAATACAACCCCCCCATGGCCACCTTGAAGGTGACAGGCATGATAAACCACTATGCATCTTTTTTGACCCACCTTGCAACAGGGAACCTCGAAACCCTGTTAAAGACTGAAGAGGAGAGGCACTAGAGGCAGGGTATGAGTGGCCAGCTGAACACTGCCTCAAGATACTGGAGGAGAGGAGCTAGAGGCAGGGTATGAGTGGCCAGCTGAACACTGCCTCAAGATACTGGAGGAGAGGAGCTAGAGGCAGGGTATGAGTGGCCAGCTGAACACTGCCTCAAGATACTGGAGGAGAGGAGCTAGAGGCAGGGTATGAGTGGCCAGCTGAACACTGCCTCAAGATACTAGTCACCTGAAATGGAGTAGGAGCAGGATCACAGAGCTGTGGTCTTCCAACCGGCTACGATAAGACTAAATAGTACTTACATGCACCGATGCTAGCAACAAACCTATTCTGTACTCAACGAGGGCAATTTAACATTGCTAATCCCAGTCAAACCCCCTTAAAAACATGTGTACTTTTATAAATAAGGAGACCAGATAAAAACATACAAAATAAAATTCAAACCCTTTGAATTCAGAAACATCTTGGCAGGCAAGATGGTCAAATCAATATTCCACAGCAATATGGAAATCTCTACTCCTACGGGGCTAGACAGCTGTAATCGTAGCCAAGAAGCAAGGAGATAAATGAAAATGAGGAAAGTAAACTACACAGCAAGCAGCTCAGTCTTCCCCATCTCTCCGACTCCCTGAGCAGAAACCGGGTGTTTGTTGTGCGTCACTGCCCCTCTCTCCAGGCACCAATGTGGCCCTCTCCCTCTGGATGTCTCCCTCTTCTTTCACACAGGAACGCAACATCTGGACACAGCCAGGCCCAGCCTCAGTCCTGCCACATTTGGCCACTTCCTCACACACATACAGAGGTGAGGAAAAAAGAAAAAAAAAACTGCATGCAAGCCTTCGTAAAAACAAACCCATTCCTAAGCCTTGGGATGTGTACTGTTTAAGAAGCAGAATGGTTGTTCAACATGATCCAGGGATCTCAGCTCCTGCAGAGAGGCATGTTAGCACATCTCTGGACTGGAACCTTTACCCTGACACTTCTCATAGCCTTCGTCAAGGGTCCTTTCAACTGACGCTTCAAAGCAGGGGGTTGACACCTTGCACACATGCAATGACTCGACCGGGCTGTTCCCTAACCATCATTTTGTACACGGTGAAAAGAGGGGGAGTCTATTACGTTAAGGATCCTCCCACTAAAGCGTTGTTCACATTGGCGGTTGAAGTGACTCAAATCCAATTTATTTGCATATCTGATTCAAATCTTTATTTTTCCTGCAGTCTGAACAGCCAGCCAAAAAGCATACTGAATCAGATATTTCAAGCCACATTTCAAACCACCTTCGTAGCCTACACCACTGCACACACACCCAGCGTTACTATGACAACTAGCTTGGCCATGTCAGCTAATGACTGCTGTCTGAACACACACAAATCCGATTTGGTAACTTCTAACTTGCGGTTTGGACAGTCAGTATTCCAAAACGGATTTAAAAAACAACTGATTTGAGCATTCAGGCCTGCAGTGTGAACAAGGCTTAAGTATGACGTTACTGCACTGTCAATTCCAGACACTCCTCATTCTCTGGCGCTCTGACCAGAGCAGGCATCCATCAGGACTTCTACCCAGGGTGTGGGGGGGGTCCATCTGCTCTGCAGTCATAACACTCAGGGTCTTGATGGCTGGCTAATCATTAACTAATCAAGCCATGGACATTAATAGTGGCAGGCATCATTGGCCATCTGATACCCAGAGCAGTGTCCAAGAAAACTGAGTCGGCAAACCAGAGAAGAGCCAAATCGACAGAGGGATCTCTGCTTCCTACTGCCATGGACTGAATCCTTACTCTCTCTCACACACTCACACACACACACACTCGCCAACCAGTCACACAGCCAGCTCAGTTCTGATTCAGAACATAGATCCCCGAGTGGGTTGAGCTGAAGATCGAAAGAGAAGTTTCTTAGAAACTCAATGTAAAACAAGCTTCAGTAAACTCTTCAGTGCCAGGAGTCCATCACATATTCTGAAAGAATGAACACTCCCATCATTGCGCACCTTACCATTGCCAGTGATTTGGCTGTCATTTTCATAGAAAAGCGAACACAAAAGGAAAACAGATGGGAAATTACACATACATCATAAAGACAGATCTATGACATTTGCTGGGGAATCTTGAAAGAATTAATCAAAGCAAAGTATTCCAAAGTCTGCTTCCTGTATCAGGGAGCAAAATAATGAACTAAAACCTTGTGACGCAATTAAGGTGTCAGCATGCTTCAGTTCGGCTGGCGGTTAGCCGAAGTCGGCTGGCAAACCGAATGAGTGTTCTCGCACACTCCCTTAAAAAGACCTTCGCTTGAAAAACGAGAAGAATGCTGAAATAGTACGGTTTGCCCATTTTGAGAAGCTGTAGCCAGTATACACTTCCTCAAAAGTCAGAATTAACCCAAGATAACAAGAAATCTGCAATAAATGTTGACGTTTTTGCAGAGGAGATCTTAGTTGCGTAATTTTACATCTAAGATGTTTGGTGCAGTATTTCAGTATTTCTCAATGAAAACATGTGCATGAAAACGAGTCGTCTCTCTTTGAATGACAAAAACTTTATTGAAGAATCCCTACTGTTGACCAAATACCGACGAAGGAGCGTAGACTTCTGCATGGCTCAAGAAGAAAAAAAAATCCCCCGAATCACCGAAAAAACCCTTACCGAAGACTAAAACATCACAAAATGTCGTCATAATATATGCACGAACTCATCCGAACTGTTTCGGCTGGGAAGCATGCGGACGCCTTTAGAGTTCCTCGATTGGTTAGAATAATACAGTGTGGCTGCCTGTATGTTTGTGTAAACAAATACTAGGAAGGCATGCGTCTGTACACTATGTCAAACTCAACACTAATGTATATGAAGATCACAAGCTGCTTCCCTGACAACACTTCAAAGGCTGAGGCAACAAAGCTGAATTGTAAATGAGCGCAGAGAGAGCTGGAACACTGAACTACACAATATTTAATCTGGCATCCGATGAAGATGGAAAAGAAAGTGCCTCTTAACAGGCTAATTTCCATTCTGCATTAAATATTGCAGGTTAAATAATAGATGCACACTTGAAAAGGGAAACGGAATCTCTCTCATTTCTGATTTATAACAGTTTGTCAGAAATGCTGCTCGTAAAATCAGATGGTCCGAGAACATCTTAATGCGGACCGGCAAATACAACATCACAAAGCAATATTTAGATTAGAATATGCAAGACAACCATACAAGGATGGGACACGGAGACATTATTAAGACTTAGGTCTCCAATTTGGTTTGCATACTGCAAAGCAGCTTCTATTTTTATCACAACTGACAGGACTCCTTTTCAGAAGTCTCTAAAAGCACATTGGGAGTGTTAAGGCAACACAATAACCCTGCCTGATGGGAATAATCGGGCCCTAAATCCTGAGATGGCCACTGTACAGCTACACCCCTTATATCCTGCGCCAACCCCCCCCCTCCTCAAATCTCCAAACGTGAGCGTAATCTTCACAGTGGATTTAGTGAACAAAGAGGGTTTCAGGGGCCCTGCGTCACACGCTGAGAGATGCGTCGTGGCTGTCACAAGCTCTCAGAAATATAGTCAGTAAATTCCGACGGGTTTTCACCCAGGGCTTTGCATATCATTTGGTCCTCCTCTCTCCCCACGAATGTGGCTCTGCCACGGCTCTATCTCCGTCTCCTCCGTGGATTACACCCCGGTCGAGGCAGCCGTTATCTCCCACTTCTCTCTCCTTCTCTACTCCTCCATCCCTTTCTCAGCTGGTGTCTTACTGTGAGTTGTACATCCTGTCCCTGTCACAACGTCCCGCTGGCAGCATCACTAGTCATCTAATCTATTTTAGACACAAACCAACAACCCCCCCAACCCCAACTGTGATGACAATGACAGAAGAGTAGGGATCCTTCACCATTTCCATTTACTCCCAAAAGTTCAACCCCGCTAATGTCGGGTTAAAAAACAGAGATTAGTGGGAAGTGGCAGGCCGAGGCGATAAAACCAAAACAGGCTCTAGGGAGGCAGTGGGAGGCCGGGGGGTGAGCGCTGAGCGACAGGGGAGCCCAGACTGCAG
The DNA here is from genome assembly GCF_020615455.1 of Coregonus clupeaformis. Taxonomy (NCBI): domain Eukaryota; kingdom Metazoa; phylum Chordata; class Actinopteri; order Salmoniformes; family Salmonidae; genus Coregonus; species Coregonus clupeaformis. Next base: position 2,179,845 of record NC_059223.1, on the reverse strand, counting down.
CTTCTCTGTAAGCACCACTCAGCCAGGGCTCTCTGGCTCCAAACAGACAAGCAGGAGAGAAGGCAGGGTGGGCAGGCTGCAGCACAGACCAGCTGAGATGAGAGTAAATAAAAGTTGGACACAGTGTGAAAGAGCTGCATACATTTCACTAGGACAGGGTCTCCAAGAGTGTCGGCTCTCAAGAGTCTGGCTTTTCGTATCCTGGATGAACTCTACAGCAAACCTACCTTGAAATAGAAAATAAACACAAGTATGCTACATGTCGTAAACTGTCCACACACACACAAACGTACGTACTTCACTGTTGGCAAAAGCTCACAGCTCTGAATCCAGACGAAGAGTCAATGGTCGACGGAGTCTAAGCTAAATGTGTCCTTCCTGTCAGACTAGGGGGAACTTAGTGCAGGAGGAGGGGTGTCAGCGCAACAAGAGAGGGGGGAACACTTCTAAAGACAAGAGACCGGAGGACAATGACGTGAGCGTCTGTACGGCGTCAGGCCTCGGGGCTGTCTGAGGAGAGTGACAGAGCCTTCTAGAAGCACTGCGACCCCAGTGTTAGGTCTGAGAGGCTGAGCCCAGCTGCCTCCGCATAAAGACAAGGCTCACATCCTCAGCACCTTGTTGGTTTTCTGAAAAGGCCACCAACTAGTTTGGAATATTAAACAGTTAAGCCTGTGGAAATCAAAAAGGATTTGAAAGAGAGTGGGGACTTCAAAAAGCTTTGACGATATCACTCCATCTTTACGAAGGCTCACTGATATGACAGAGCCAACGTATATAAAAGGCAGGGAAGAAAGAGCTTCCAAAAGAGGAGAAGGATTATTCTTGGCCCATCTTATCCTGGCACATGATATTATTCCTCAAACAAAGGCTTGGCTTTTCAATACCAACAGTTCTGATTGAGAGCTAGAAGTGGTTGGAGAAAGAGTGAAAAACAGACTGCCAGAGGGAGTGGAAGAGAGTGGGGATAGTGGGATACCAGGAGGGGTTTCAAGACATTTATCGTTCTCTTTCCATAGATCTGAAACACACTGCTTGACACTGCTCTCCAGTATGAGGCCAGAATGTAATAGTGAGGGCTATCTCCCTGACAGTAACCTCCTAATACAACCCTTCAACCACAGTGTGATGTGTTGGGGCCAATATCAGACTCATCTACTGTAGGCTACATGCTACTTATAGAAATACATTCAACCAAGGCATGCCAAATACCACAAATTGCTGTCCTTTTATTGCATTCCTAACCGAGCACATAACCCTATATTCTACCCATGAGAGAGAGAGAGAGAGCATGGGACAGGAGAGAGAGAGATACAGTAGAGAGACAGGACAGTGAGCGAAAGAGAGCGAGACAGGACAGTGAGCGAAAGAGAGCGAGACAGGACAGTGAGCGAAAGAGAGCGAGACAGGACAGCGAGCGAGCCCGAGCCAGGAGAGAGCGAGCGAGCCCGAGCCAGGAGAGAGCGAGCGAGCCCGAGCCAGGAGAGAGCGAGCGAGCCCGAGCCAGGAGAGAGCGAGCGAGCCCGAGCCAGGAGAGAGCGAGCGAGCCCGAGCCAGGAGAGAGCGAGCGAGCCCGAGCCAGGAGAGAGCGAGCGAGCCCGAGCCAGGAGAGAGCGAGCGAGCCCGAGCCAGGAGAGAGCGAGCGAGCCCGAGCCAGGAGAGAGCGAGCCAGCGAGCCAGGAGAGAGCGAGCCAGCGAGCCAGGAGAGAGCGAGCCAGCGAGCCAGCGAGAGACAGGAGAGAGAGCGAGTGAGAGAGATAGCAAGTGCGAGAGGCAGGAGAGAGAGAATCCCAACAGAGATGGACAGGGAGGAAAACTAATCAGAGGATGGAGATGGAGAGATGTTGGCCTGTGAAAGGGAGGAGGGCAGACATGCCTCTTCGTGGTCTGTGCATAGGAGAGAGGGCTGTTTCACTCTGCACTCTGGGGGAACTGGAAGGTCAGGGGCCTAATGAAATGATTAGATCAACAGCGGTCTAGGCAGCACAGCAGACCATGCCCCTTTAAACAGATTTTACAACTTGGACGGGCACCATGGGTTTCGGTTGGGTGATTGCCTAAGCAAACATGTCCATTCAATAAGACTAACCCACTTGGATAATTAGTAGCACCTTAGATAAATGACATTTGGTATATAGCCCGTCTGACTTAGTACTTTCTCATGTTTCCTAAAATAACCTGGAACTTTGGGGAGGTTTCCACAGTTACAAGATTAATCTTCAAAATGAAAAATAAACTAAGTAGACCTGAGCTCATAAGAAAAGCTAATTCGGAGTTCAATATGCAAGGCCCGTAGTCTCACCATGCAAGGCCCATAGTCTTACCATGCTCAGGAATTCTACAAAAATGTCAGTATTCACATGGAAGCTTGCCAGTAAAATGGTTCAATGTGTCTGTGGATTGAGAGAGCGAGAACAGAAAGGCCTTGGGGGGAAATGGAAAAACCTGAGAAATGTACCCCTTCAAACTTCACCTTGTGTACTTAGCCTCAGTCTTAGCCTCAGTCTTAGCCTCAGTCTTAGCCTCAGTCTTAGCCTCAGTCTTAGCCTCAGTCTTAGCCTCAGTCTTAGCCTCAGTCTTAGCCTCAGTCTTAGCCTCAGTCTTAGCCTCAGTCTTAGCCTCAGTCTTAGCCTCAGTCTTAGCCTCAGTCTTAGCCTCAGTCTTAGCCTCAGTCTTAGCCTCAGTCTCAGCCTCAGTCTCAGCCTCAGTCTCAGCCTCAGTCTCAGTTCTCAGAACATTGGCATTAAAAGCTAACACCAGCCTCGACACACCCCGAATCCTTAAGCAACAGGCCGAATTTTCAAAAATTATAAGCGCTCAGCTGAAAATCATATTTTCTCGTCTCGAAAAGAGTGCGGTGGCAGGTAATGGTGTGACACGAACAAATGATTAAACAATAAACCCTATAGTTTGAAAAATGACAAAAGCGGCGTGGTTTCACTTTGTGACAAATGTATTTTTTTTACACAAACAGGCGCCTACGGGGTTCGACATGCGGCTGTGCCAGGTCATTTACACCCTTACTCCAGATGGAGAGCGAGAGAGAAGGAGAGAAAGGGCTAAGGATATTTGAGTCATCCAGCAGAGCTCTTCAAATCTGTCATCACTGACAGGGCTTTGTTTGAACAGGGCTGGTTGGCAAGGGAGCAAGGGAGTAGTACAATGTTACCAAGGCTAGTCATTCTTGGAGGGCAATAAGAAATAGAATGGATAGGAGATGAGAGGAGAGGAGAAGAAGAGAGGAGAGGAGAAGAAGAGAGGAGTGAGGTGAGGTGAGAGAATATTTACTCAGCTGCTCCTCACACGAGGAGCTCTACAAAATGTATGGATTTACTTCCTCTTTACGGCAGTCAATCTATGGACTCAAAATGTCTGGCACAGGTTTTCTGAGTGCCACAGACAGGAATTATCTAAAGCAGGAGGTACGTTGTTGTTGTTAGAGATGGCATATGGCAAGTTCTCACACGACACATAGGTCGCAGAAATGGTGCGAGTAGAACACTCCCAAATACCTCCACTGGAAAGCAGGCCAGAAATTGCATGGGTCTGGATTTCCTGGCATATTGCTTCTAAAGCTCGGTAAACTCCAACAGCATGCTTTTAAGGCGGAGGATTACATGCAATTAATAACTAGATATGGAGTTCTAAAAACCTCTATTTATAAATATTAATGGGAAAGCAGATCAAAAGGAGAAAGTTGGGAGTCAATAATCACCCCAAAGCTTTTTTTTGCCAAAGCTGCTATGATGCCTAGCCTGCAGAAACATTCTCAGAACTTTTCCAACACACTGGCTCTTCAGAGGCAGAGGCTCTCTTTTCAAGCTCACCCTGGCCTGACCTCTTCCAGGCACCGACCGCCTCCATCTGAAATCCTCTTAGTGCGGCTTCTGAGCGCCTCTGTGTCCATGTGTGTGTGTGTGTGTGGGGTGTGTGGGGGGGGTGCTGCAGTCTCACTTTGGTGTGGAGAGGATGAAAGGGAGGTAGAGGATGAAGAGCCCAGCTTTCGGGGGTGACATCACCTGGGTGCATCAGTCCGCACTCATGGCGGTGAGGAGCGTTGAGATATGGTTTTGCTACAGGTTGTGCTACAACTTGCCATTGAAAAGCTGGTCGTCATTTGCTGCAATAAAATGGTTGCTTCACCTTTGAAGGCTATTGTCATAACAACCTTAGTGAAGGCTTTTCGATCTAAGAGAGAAACATTAGCACAAACATGAAATTAACATCTTGGTTCCAACGAGACCTGTGTTCAAAGATCTCTCTTGGTGTTCTTTGATGTGCACACTTGTAAATTGAAAGCACATCCAAATCAGTTCTCATCGGTGGCAACAAGGTACCACAATCATTAACAGCCTTCAAATGATCAGCTAGCCCAGGTGTTGCTCTTCCTCAAAGGGAGGGAGGGGCCGTACGCTTCCGTTAGCCCACTCTGGCAGCTACTGCTAGCCTATAACTAGGCTACATGCAATACAAGCAAGCATTTGCCAGGGTGTGTACACTGTGAACAGGCGCTCAAAGAAAACCCGCAAGGGAGGACAGATCACTTCCCTTCATGCTTTGATCTCTGGACTGTCAAGTTTACAAAAGACATACTTGGGGAAAAAGCCAACCAACTACCTTCTCTCTGTTTCTTACAGAATAACGCCAATAATGTTTGCCCTTCAAAACATGCTTCCTCACTCCATTATATTATTTTCCTTGCAATAAACACCAACCATCCTTCCTTTAGAAGTAATTTCTTATCAGAATAGTCCAGTCTCAGGGGAGAGTAATAGAATTTGGATACATATTCTGAAGGTAACAAAGAGCTGTTATATATCGTTGGCCCGGCTCTTCAGCACATGATGAGATCTGATGAGTGGCGACAGGTCTTACATGGGGCCAACGGAGCTGAAGGCTGTGAAATTGAAGGCATCACAGCATTTTGAGCAACGTGAAGTGTGTGTGAAAACATAAAATGTGTGAGGTGTGTGTGTGTGTGTACTGAATGAGCACGGTTTAATAGACAGGTTGGTTGTTTAGCAACAAAACCGACACATGCGCAACTATGGGGCAAACAGACAGGGTATGGGGCCAAACAGACTGGGTATGGGGCCAAACAGACGGCGTTGGCTTAGATCAGGGGTCTTCAACAGGTAGATGCAGTACATGTATTTTTCCATCACAAACTGTCATAAATATAAAGCTCCTGGCTACTATCCAATCAAAGCCACGTTGACATTACCCCGCCACTGGTTAGCTACTATTCTCTTAAAAAAGCCAAAAACGTAACAATATCTGCTAATTAATTTCCAGCAATATTGCCCCTCTGGTGTGCGTTTGTCCATCAATCCGTATTTAGCCAGTTAGAAGGTGCTGTTGATAACTTGTGGGTAGAGTCCACAGAAAGACTTTCCCCAAAAACCTTCTCAATTAAATGTTAACTGCAGAGCAGGCTTACCTAACAGAACTATAAAATCATGATTATTTCATTCAATTGGGTGGCCATTATTTAGCTAACTCTGCCATGACACGTGCTGCAGCAGTAGAAACATGGCTAGACCGACACATTCAAGGGGAATTGCATTCAAATCAAAAAAACTTTCTTGATGCCATGTCTTGTTTTGATTGTCACGTCTATGCAAATATGGCAAATTCACTAGCTAACTAACTCAAACAATATATATGAGAGATGAGTGCTCATTTTGCAAATATCTTTATAGTTTCAATTTGTTAAAAAAAATAACCTGACCTCAAAAAATGGTCTGATGTGATTTAAGCATTGAAATGGACTCAGAAAATAGGCCTGGGAGATATAGGCAAAATATCAGATCACAATTTTGTTGACGGTATTGTATGTTTTTGAATAATAAAAGTTCTAAATATGATTTATGAGTAGTTCATGACCCTAGGGTTGCAAGACAAATTATACGTGCTTTCAAATGGGGCTTTCTCCATTTATACTGTAATTATTTTCAGCATTTTCATTTCCTGCACTTTTATTATCCTTTCCACACTGTGCCACACAGTATGATATGGGCAAAAAATATAGGGCTGGTTATTTGGTGAACTGTTGGAATCATGGAAATATAAATGATTACTCTAATTCTATAGTTGGAATATAGTGGGCAGCACACATGACAACAAATGAATAAACCAGGGAGGAACTATTGACAGGGTAGGAACCAAAAGTGTTGGTCAGTCAAATAAGGTATACCGGCCCAGCCCTATCAGAACATCCATTTTCGTTGTTTCTCTATGAATAATTGTAATATTGAAAAATATTTCAACAAAATTAAAAAGGACAAAAAAAGGAAGCAAAAAAAACAGAATCCGGGAAAATACAAAATGTATGCCAAATACTGTTTATCAACCATTATTTTACCAGGTATATTCACAGAAAACACATATTTTACACCAATGACCTGGAAACAAGTCGCAGTGTAGGAGGAGATGCTATAATCAAATAGAAACTCATTAGTGACTTTATTCTCCTTAAGTAGCTCTTATGCTAGAAATAAAAGGTTGGAAACCCCTGGCTTAGATTGTTGACAACATGTCAACTATATTTCGTCTCCGATGTTTATTGAAAAACAAATACATTTGCACAACGAGCACTCGTCTCTCAAATATATTGTTACAGTTCGCTAGCGAATTTGCCATAGACATGGTATCAAGAACAAGATAAAACTAGATGAAACGAGCCATCCTACGATTCACCACATGCCAGCTTCTTGTCATTGTTGCTAGCCATCCAGAATCACAACACACCTTCTGCACCCATTGAAGCGTGCACTTCGTTTTCGTGACGTTGTCAGTTAAGTAGCCTGGCGGGTTGGAGCGATGGGCCAGTAACCCAAAGGTTGCTGGATCGAATCCCCGAGCAGACAAGGTAAAAATCTGTCATTCTGCCCCTGAGCAAGGCAGTTAAACCACTATTCCCCGGGCGCCAAAGATGTGGATGTCGATTAAGGCAGCCTCTCTGATTCAGAGGGGTTGGGTTAAATGAGGAAGACACATTTCAGTTGAATGCATTCAGTTGTACAACTGACTAGGTATCACCCTTTCCCTAACCTGTCTATAGCAGGCTAGAGTCTACTGTGGAACAATACAGTTAATTGAAGTCCCCCAGTACCAAAAGACTGAACGTTTTAGAAGGTGCGATCCCCACACCACATAGAAGACGAGTAAAGGTGTAAAGCTGACCGGCTGATTGGTTCGGTTCCATCCCTCTGTGTGCTCTGCATCAATCGGATGACAAAACGGTGAATCTTTCGACCACAAAGTGCTTCATCAGTATGGGGACCCCCTCGCCTCAAAGGCTGTTGAGCCGAGAGGCCATTGTGGAGAACGCGATGGAAGTGCTGAAGATGGAGGAGCTGGCCTGTCCCCGGCCAAAGAAAACAGACTTACCGGGTCTCCAGGGCCAAGGTTGCGCTTATTTGTCGAAAGGGGAAAACTTAATTTGCAAGCCCAATCATATGTGTGTGTCGCTTGAGGCATCTATGGAGGGAAGTGCTTTTTGTTCTGGGAGAGGAGTAAGTCTGAGAGAGACAGCCCGTTTGGGGGCGGGGGGGGTAGATAACTCCAGGCTCTGGCTTGTAAAGGCAGCTATTAGAACTATTTAACGAGGCATCATTTCAGACTCGACGGTAGGAGTGGGTGGCGCTCATGATGGTGGAGGGAAAATGGCTGCCCAGGGACATTTTATTATACTGGCTCCATGTGTTATCAACTGGATGAAAAATAATTGCGTCGTTATTCATACTTACGAAGCCATTTCAAAGCCCTACCGCTGTCCTTCCCATGACACTGGTCATATTTGCATAAGCACTTTCCTTGCTTAGGAGAAACATCAAGGCATCGCTGCAAATAACACCAACACAATCGTCTGATAATGACAAGCCTAACACTTGGGTGAGATATTGAGCAATGTCATTAAACATAGGCCTACATGTCAAATAAAGTTAATCCAAGGATATTAAACACAAGACACTAAGCAATGTTTACAATCAGTGATGGCTTCCCAGGATGTTTAGCATTCTGTTACGGATTTAAGTAAACATGGGCACCTATAGGCTACTAGACAGCGTGTGTGTGGATCACAAGGCTATATCTGCTGGGGTGAGGAGTCATGTGGTTTAGGCATAAGCACTCTTCCACGTTGTTTCTGGATGACTGGAGGTGTTTACACATCGCCCCTGACAACCTGCTGCTTGGAGGGTGCTTAAGGTCGAGGCAGGAGTTCCTGGTGGCAGGAAGTGACTCAGTTGGCCTCCTGTGGCTCAGTTGGTAGAGCATGGCGCTTGCAACGCCAGGGTTGTGGGTTCGATTCCCGACGGGGGGCCAGTATGAAAAATGTATGCACTCACTAACTAAGTCGCTCTGGATAAGAGCGTCTGCTAAAATGTAAATATGTAATATAAATATGTAAGTGAGCTAAAGGCCTGGGGAGGATCTGTTGCTATCGCTACCATGTACGACTGGGGAGGATCTGTTGCTATCACTACCATGTACGACTGGGGAGGATCTGTCGCTATCGCTACCATGTACGACTGGGGAGGATCTGTTGCTATCACTACCATGTACGACTGGGGAGGATCTGTCGCTATCGCTACCATGTACGACTGGGGAGGATCTGTCGCTACCGCTACCATGTACGACTGGGGAGGATCTGTCGCTATCGCTACCATGTACGACTGGGGAGGATCTGTCACTATCGCTACCATGTACGACTGGGGAGGATCTGTCGCTATCGCTACCATGTACGACTGGGAAGGATCTGTTGCTATCGCTACCATGTACGACTGGGGAGGATCTGTCGCTATCGCTACCATGTACGACTGGGGAGGATCTGTCGCTATCGCTACCATGTACGACTGGGGAGGATCTGTCGCTATCGCTACCATGTACGACTGGGAAGGATCTGTTGCTATCGCTACCATGTACGACTGGGGAGGATCTGTCGCTATCGCTACCATGTACGACTGGGGAGGATCTGTCGCTATCGCTACCATGTACGACTGGGGAGGATCTGTCGCTATCGCTACCATGTATGACTGGGGAGGATCTGTCGCTATCGCTACCATGTACGACTGGGGAGGATCTGTCGCTACCGCTACCATGTACGACTGGGGAGGATCTGTTGCTATCGCTACCATGCACTAGGGATGTGACAAATGGAAAATAATTCTTAACTTAACATTTTTGGGGTCTCTTCCTTTAAGATGGTTAAGCATTGAACCTGTACTACCATTACCTGTACCTCAATTCCACCTCACAAAATTAGCATTTCCTTCTCATTTAACTTCTCAAAGTATTGCCATACAGGACTTTGCTGAGGTTAGGCTAGCAGTGTGGTTAAGGTTAGGATTAGGTTTAAAATCACATTTTATTAAGATAAATTGTTTTTGACTTGGACGGAGAGAGAGGGGAGGGACACAGTATAAGCAAGTCGGCCACCAGGCTAGCTATCAGCAATCAAAAGCTTTATCTCGCAATGCTGTAGCTCACAATTTCTTGGCTTGCAATGTCTCACAACGTCTGTAAAGCAGGACCCATCAATGAATAGGCTAGGATATTGAGATGAGCGAGATGCAACACTTCGCTCTCTGTTCACAGCATGGTAGCCAAGGCACCAAAAAAGGAGAGAAGTTGAGCCTCTCACTTCAATGCTCTTGACCGACTATGCCGTTTACTTTCTGCATCTACGTTTTTTATTTATTTAAACGTACCGTTAAGGGTCTCAATTTCGTTTAAATGTTTTTAACGTTCACATCCCTACATTTTACATTTTAGACATTTAGCAGACGCTCTTATCCAGAGCGACTTACAGTTAGTGAGTGCATACATTTTCATACTGGCCCCCCGTGGGAATCGAACCCACAACCCTGGCATTGCAAACGCCATGCTCTACCAACTGAGCTACCATGCACGACCTCTCCAGACACCTGCCTCAACACTCAATGGGCTGACAGCAGCCATTTACAGATAGCCTACTGTTTCCACGTGTTGCCATGGTTGTCGTTTTACAAGATAACAGGCAACATTGACATGGAGACCATTTCAAATGACAATGAAAGCTTTTCTTTTTCCATTTCTGTGCTGGCTGTCCAGTTATCGCTTTAATCTGAGCATGAATAGAGAACGATGGAACATGTGTAGGTCTACACCTACTTGGCTGTTGCCTCGAGCTACTCCTCCCATTGGCTGTTGACTCGAGCTACTCCTCCCATTGGCTGTTGCCTCGAGCTACTCCTCCCATTGGCTGTTGCCTAGACCTATTCCCATTGCCACAGTTGTCAAAATAGCAACAATACCAAGGACAGGCAAGACAAACATGGTTTTCCACTTAATGCCAACAACGGTTTTTTCCTTCAATCTATTCTCCCATCATTGTTTGAACAACAGAAAGACATTAGAAAATGGAAATCAAAATGGAGTGAAAACAAAGTGAAGGCTCTAGTATGACATGAGGGTCAAATGGACCTCTGATGCCACTCCGGAACACCCCTCCTCTATACACTCAGCTGAACGGGCTCCATGGACTACTAAACATAGATGGTGTCAGCGCCTGAGAGGACTATCCTGGCAAGGCAGCGGTGGGACTCCACAGGACAACACCCCAGTGTGTGTGTGTGTGTCATTGTGCGCAGACCACAGGAAAGCAGGGAGGACTGCAATCTTTCCATTGGCTCAGCAGCAGCAGCCAACCAGATCTTTCCAGTCCTCAGAGAGAGCCCCCCCCACCTTAGTCCCGGTGAGCCTGTCTGGACATTCTGGCTATTGCACAAACACTGCCATGGACCAGGGAGTCTGGCCCCGAAGGCAGAAAATACATTTTTCTAAAAGCCCCCTCCATTCACTACTGGCCATAATGAGCGTACAGTGAATAATAGGATGGGAGCACAACTCCATATCTGTTGGTCTTGGTGCCGGGGTGCTGAACCCAGCCCTTTGTTGATGGGGATACCAGGGATTTTTTATGGGGCTGCCGGGACGTGGTATTTTTGGGAAGGGTGTTAAGGGGAGGCAGTCTGAGGATTAGGGCACCCCGGGTCAGGGAGCATTAGTGCCGTCTGGCTTAGGTCTGTGAACTGGGCCATGGTCAGTTTAAGGTCTGTGAACTGGGCCATGGTCAACGGTGCCCTGAGGGACCCCAGCGATTAGGTTAACTGTCAGGCTGACAGTCCAACAGAGGCTAACCCCTACAGACGATGACAGTGGTGACAGTGACACCACATTTCCAAGAGCCAGTACTCAATCAGGAAAACATGGCATTAGGAAAACAAGTGATGTTTGTATATCACCAAGACCCATGATGATACCAAAATGAGTAATGTCCACATTTAGGTTACTCCATGGTAATATTTAGGAAGACAACATACAGCACTGTTATAAAAGGAACCATTCAGTACAAAAGATACAGAAATTATTGGACAGCTGTTAGAATTAAATGAGGCTCTCAATGATGCATGGTCACCATGACACTGAATCAGCTGACCATGCGATGTCGCACAATGTCATCATCAGCCCCATTTTTAAAAATCACCAAGACCTGTTCAAAATGTTAAACTGCATGAATCACACATTAAAATGTGATACGAATGTCCATGGACTACTCAGAAAACAGAAGTGTCTAGTTTCTCAAGCCCATATTTTCTCTCAGATGAGGCAATAATAGCCCTTCCTGACAACTCTCGGCTCCCAGAAGCTCTGCTGTCGTTCCGGGGTGACAAAGTGGCCCTAAAGCAAAAGGGCCTCAACAGAAAGACCATTGTACATTGAAGTGGCGAGATTTGGAGTCATCCATGCACACTTGAAAATCAAGACATCGGAGTAACTTCCACAGTTTGAAAGCAGGCTTGTACGCGTCAGTTAAAACGGAGCACACTGGAGACATCATGAGCAGCACTTTGCCAGATTTATCCTGGTCTTTTCTGCATTAGCTGTGTATTTGTTAAGTGCTGTTCCATTCGCTATTGGAAACTGGAGCCATGTGTCTGGGAGAGGCATCAAATGAACTACCAATATGGATTGTGTCACCCCCATTGTGACGCAACAAATGAACTGACCGGGGAACTCTTACGGAAACCATCCACAGCAAACAGATCTCGCCTCTTGCTAAATTCCACACCCTTCAAAAAGTATTCACTCCTCAAGAACTGGGTAAACTTTGCCCCGTTAACCCTACGTTTGTCTACGTTGCCCTTTTGAAACCGGCAACACCGGCAGCATATTGATTGCAAGGGTTACCGTTAACCTTTGCTGGCTTTCAGGATTTATCGATCTCTAAAATGTCTCCAATCCATTCGAGTGCTTTATATTCATGGCTCCTTTCTGTTCTTGCAAGGTAGTACAGAACTTTCCACGTTTGTTTTAGCACAACTGTGTTGAACTTTAATGGCGGGGCTGAATAAAGCACAGTTGGATGATCCGTCTTAGCTGCCTTGCTGACAGCAATGTTAGTTAGCCAATAATCCTAGGCGTCACAGCCATCCAAATGACCGGAGTGACTTGTGTGCCGGAGGGCTGCAGGCTGCAGGAAGTGTCCAGCTAGGAGCCAAAGTAGGGCAGGGCCTTCCAGCATTACACTACTATTAGTCTCGATGGGTCGCCTGGCTTTTAACGCTCCACTCCCGGTATCAGAGACTAAACCCCCTCGATGAGCCGACTCAAGTGACTGAAGCATTGGGGCAGATAACCAGACACTAATAGGCAGACTGATAGACAGTGAGCCTATATAAAAGGCGGCCGCGGAACAGGCCAGTGGCCTGCCATTTTAGAGTACAGAGGTCCTGAGGCAACCAAATGAGGTCCAGCAAGTTGGCCAGGCCTGAATAGGCCCACAGTCTTACCAAGAGTCGTATTCCTACTTTTTCCAAATCTCCTTTCATTTTACATTTTAGTCATTTAGCAGACGCTCTTATTCAGAGCGACTTACAGTTTGAGTGCATACATTTTCATACTTTCAAGATGGCTACAGGTTGTTCCACCTCAAAAAGCACAAGAAAGAGGAATGACACCCACCGTCTCAGATTGTGCTGAAATTGTTTCTGTAGTTAGAAATAAGATTAGCACTCCTGAAACATTATTTGGTTGAAATATAATTTGGTCTGAGAAATTAAGCTAAATTGATTGCACCCAAATTGGTCCTTTTAAATGTATAGGATTTATTTAATCTTCAATAAATATAGTACCTAACATAAATAAGTAATGAGGAATCCAATAAAATGGTCAAAAGCCAACCTTGGACCCACATATGCCAATCCCAACCCAACAACCAGTATCAGTTCTCTATGTCTGACAAGTAGTATGGAGCTACGGCTTGGAGAATTGTTTCGTCATACTATCTAATGTATTCCCTGTGAACCTGGTGATGGTTTTTCCCTGTTCAGATAAATTAGCCATTGAAGTCGCTTGCATTAATTTACCATAAAAGTGTGAAAGTACCAGGTCTTGCCCACTAGATGTCGCTGTTCCTGCTACTGCCACACCCCTTTATAAATGTCACTGGTCTCATGTTTATTTAATGGTTCACAACATTCTATTTGCAACTTTAGGTAGAGAGCCAATGGCTTTTGCTCATGATGAAAATAAATTGTATGGTCAAATGGTGGGTGTCATGGCTTGTTGAAATGACATGAAGACTCCTACGGATGCTCATTAAGAGAGAAATGCTGCAGTAAAACAAAAAGACAGCGAAAAAGGCTTTGTTATCTGAAATCAGTGAAGGCCAATTTACTTCACCCCATTTCACTTCAGCTTCCTTTGTGCTCGAGACCTGTTCTCAGCCAAACTCCCTATTCAAAATTCCCCTAGTACCTTCCAGTGTAATTAGTCCACTGAAATATCATATGCCTCTTAATCAAAGCACTCGGTGGGCTTTGGCAGACTCCCTGAAGCTTTAGCAAAAGTTAATAAAGGAGAGAGGGAGGGAAAGTTCTGCATCTTATCAAGGCAATGCAGGTGAGACTCGCGATTATCAAGACAAACTGCTAAGTGCTAATTATGCGTGGACCGGGTTGGTTTCATTGGTTGTAAACTTGTCGCTCTTGGAAGCAGGGTGGCTGATGAGTTTGTGTGTAGGCTATGGGTATTCTAATTACGAAGTCAGAAGTCTAATGAGCCACTCATTACAGCTACAACTCACATTTTCCATACAACCTTGACAATAAGAAAGCGATTTAGGAATGTTAGCAAAAATGCTGCATCATCTTTGAGCATAATGCAGCCATTATTAGGCCACACAGAGGCTAGGACTAGGCCCATTTCTCAAATTATTCGTACAGTTTTCAAAAGACTTGCCCTAAAAAGACTCACAGCCTTGACTGGGGAACTTTTTATATTCCAAGAGATTTGGGTTAATTCAATAATTTCATAAATACATTACTGAGAAAGTTTACTTGTTAAAATGGGATATTTAAACCACTGCAGCATACTAAGTTGTATTATGCTTGAATAATGTTTTGGTTGTTTCCTAGATACACTTGTCACTGACGACAATGACTTAGGGTGGACACCGTGTAGGTAAGCCTTACTGAAAACAAGCCGATGGAACAATTTGTTAAGAGCAAGAGTTAACATGGTCGTGGGTCCTTGAAACGCAATTTAGCCAGAAAACAGGAGGGGAGAGGTTCAAGCACTGCCACATCCAAAGAGGACATAAAAAGACAGTTAAAGAGGATTTCCTAGTGTGCTCCAGCAGGGGATGAGCAGCACAGAGTGGCCATCTGCCTCTTTGCCTGGGCCCAGATGCCCCACCTCTGATAACCTCCCAGCAAACTGCTACAGGGCAGGACAAAGCCAAACAAGTGTCATAAAACCACTCAGTCTTGCTTTAGAACTCCGCTTTGATGTGCAGAAGGCAAAAACCCCAGAGACAATGGCATCTCCTCAGAGCGCAGAAATGTTATCATTCCTTTAAGACAATTTCTTCAGCTGGAATATTTCAAAGCTCATAAAAGCGGCCCATTGTTGAGGGTAGCTTTCCAAAGCTCTGGAACAGGAAGTTGAACTCCCAAGACTCCTTCAAACAATAAAAGGGGAAAAAACAGAAGAAATGTGTATATCTGTGGCAGGAAGCTAGACCGTACCGTCTCACTTTAGGCTAATGCAATGCAACTGATACAAAAGCCTCACACACACACAATAATTACCCTACTTTTTGACAGTCTGATAATTACCCCAACTTATCATTCATTAATTTAGCCAAGATGATAACTGCTCCCAATAGAATAGGGTGGTAAGCTGAGATAACAAAATGTTGCACAAGCTTGTTCAAAACCAGAACTAATTGAGTTAATCATGCAAATTAGAGACCCCAACATTTCCCTGAACACTGCATTCCCCCACACCATTTAGCCTACAGAACCTAGGTTCCTCACGCCTGTACCCTAGAGCTCCGGCTAATGTTGATTTTCACACATCTGTTCAAGACACTGGGGGCATTAACCACCTACTTAGCCTAATCAAGTTCAAGTAGTCTGAATAGCATGACCACAGGCCAGGCCTTGAGCATTGGGCCTGATGTAGTCCTAGCTAGCCTCACCTACACTGCCCAAACACGACTTTTCGGTTCACTGAAGCACATCAAAAGGCCCATGTGTTCCCAGCGTTTTGCCCTGACGCGATCGAAGCTGAGCCCCTTGATGAAAGAGATGGCTCCAGCAGCTGATTGGAGCAGTAGCAGGATCCTCTGCCTGCAATCAGCACCTGCCTCTCCAGCGTATGCCCCTTTAATACAAGTCTACTTCACATAGCACTTTGAGAGACACATAGGAAAAAAAGCTTTGGAATTACCTGAACACTTGCCCTAGAACTAAAGATTACTGTTGAATAAACTAAGCACTGATGCTGCATTAATCAAAGCTGTAAATGCATTTGTTTCTAAATAAATAACTAATGCAGGAATTACAATTCAGTGTGTGCAACATCCAACGTATTGTAAGCCCTCACTGAGAGGTGGTGCCAGGCTCCAGAGAATTAGCACCATGCATAAGAGTTGGAAGACTTCTTGTAAGAAACAATATCCACTGAGACCAACGTGGTCCAGAAGTTCATTCCACTGAAACAGCAAAGCTTTCAGACACCTGCTAAGGAAAACAGCTGTGGTTGACTATCCAGCTCCTGTCGAGACAGGCAGATCTTTCCATATTCACGTTTCAGACAGGACATGATTAAGCAATGAGGGGAAAGGCCTACGTATTTTATTCAGGCAAATTCTTTCTAAAGCCATGCCTGACCCGAAGGGGAAGCAGCTGCAGCAAGCCCTGTAAACTGCTGGGGCAGCAAGCCCTGTAAACTGCTGGGGCAGCAAGCCCTGTAAACTGCCGAGGTGGAGTGACCTGATCAGACAACACTGCAAACTAGACAGGGCTGCAGCCAACGTTCCCTCTCATTTTCTTCCAGCACTGAGCAAATTTCGGGTCTGCTGAGCGCAAACTTGAACGTTGTGAAAATTCTGTGCAACTTCCAGCACGTTTACTGTGAACACTGAGGCTGTTTCCTGTGAACACTGAGGCTGTACCTACTTGAAGTTACAGTTTTAACAGTGGCCAAGTGGGCTACTGTGGCTATTTGATCATAATGTAGGCCTACCAGAGTGGACTACCATCAAAAACAATGGAGGAAAATGCATCCCATAACATTTTTAAATGGAAATAGCTGTTCCATCATTGAGCCTACAGTAGCAGTCACTCCCCTATTGCTGACTACAAATGATCTATAACTGGGCTAATATCTCACTAACTAGCAACGGATATGAACAAAATGTGCACACGTGGCTACACGCAGCTCTCACTTTGATCTCAAAACAAGCGCATCTACTCACGACCGGCCATGCTGTAAACACAGTCCAGTTCAAAGTAAATGGCACAGATCCATATATGGTAATGGTCTATGTGTATAGGCCTACTGCAGCTCTGGTCGTTTATGCCGCACTGGTCTGTGTAGAGTACTGGCTGTGTAGTGCCTGTCAATGCAATAGAATCCTACTCCGATGCGTTCTGCCTACAGCAAATTCATTTTGTTTCGGCATGTTGCATTGAAAGTGGCTAATATAGCGTTGATTCGATCACAATTGCCACAGTAAAAGGGAAGCGTTGATAGTGTTAACAGGGAGAACTCTAGAACAGTGGTCACCAACCTTTTCTGAGTCCAGATCACGGAGTCAAAATGCAAGCAGAGATCTACCGCTCAGATTATTTTTTTACCATGACTTAAAAAATGTAAGCCTATTCAACATTAACCAATTAAAAACAGCAGCAATGAGGTTTGTTCAGTAAATAATAGGCCCAACACATTATCACCGCTAATTGTCTTTGTTGCCAATGCATTGTTACAATTATATTTTAAAATTTGAGGTAGGCTATATGACCACACCACTAATAGATCCGTTGTTGTATTACTTGTGAGGCACAGCTGAGTGAGCATACAGTTAAATCATTAGCTTTGTATTGTACTGGGCTGATGCTGCCTGCATCTGATGGTCAGTCTCAGCGGAGGGAGAGCGCAGCAGACTGATGGTCCACCTCAACATCCCTCTGCTCTCCCTTTCCTCCACTGCCTCCTCAACATCCCTCTGCTCTCCCTTTCCTCCACTGCCTCTCAACATCCCTCTGCTCTCCCTTTCCTCCACTGCCTCTCAACATCCCTCCGCTCTCCCTTTCCTCCACTGCCTCTCAACATCCCTCTGCTCTCCCTTTCCTCCACTGCCTCTCAACATCCCTCTGCTCTCCCTTTCCTCCACTGCCTCTCAACATCTCTCTGCTCTCCCTTTCCTCCACTGCCTCTCAACATCCCTCTGCTCTCCCTTTCCTCCACTGCCTCTCAACATCCCTCTGCTCTCCCTTTCCTCCACTGCCTCTCAACATCCCTCTGCTCTCCCTTTCCTCCACTGCCTCTCAACATCCCTCTGCTCTCCCTTTCCTCCACTGACACTGACCAAAAAGCTGATGGCGAAACTCGAGTCGCACCGCATTATTTCTGCCTCATGCACAAATTCATGTTGTTACTCCTATGAACAGAGAAAGTGAAATATTCCTAGATATTAAAAAAGACCCAAGCCACTAATAATAACAACGCAAGCCTATAGATTCATTACTGCTGCAGTGCTTGTTGTAGCGCTGAGTGGAAATAGGAAGAACGTGCATTTTATGGCTGATAAAAGTGTTGAATACAAAGTGTTGAGAGCGCTGAGTAAGAACTTAAACATGAACTCACTCATAGAAACAGCAGCTCTTTGCTCTATTCGTTGAGTCTCTCTCTAGTCACGGTTTTAAACGTTTTGAAATCTCACAGTATCAACTTTGCTGTAGCTTTCTTTAATGTATGCTACGTTACTGCAGACACAGTCATCTGAGCCATCCGATTGGCCAGCGGTAGGCCTATAGTGAACTTGATTTGCTCTCTGGGCCCGCCGGGAAGGCAGAGTTTGTACCTTCAGACACATGAAGTGGGTCAAAATGGCAACAGTTGGCCTACCTGGCGGCAGGGCAGTTGAATCGGGTGCACCTACCGCCAACAGCAGGAGACAAATAAATAAAACATAGGAACACAAGGCTTTATCGTTTGGTTTTTACAGAAATGTTTGACGATCAACTAGGTAACGCCTTGGAGATCGACCAGTCGATTGCGATCGACGGGTTGGTGACCACTGCTCTAGAAAGTGAAGTTCAATCTCGTGCTTCTCTGAGGGCTGATATTTTTGCACGGCTGTCCCAGGAAGCTGCGTGTCTCGGGGCTACTGGTCACACACGCAGCTTAGAGGGAACATTGGCTGCAGCAGAAATCTCAAATTAAACTCTAAACCCAATGTGCCCATTATTCATCACATTTCAAGAAAAGATGTAGGCCTCAGGTCTTTTCAAAAGTGCTTATGAATGAAAACGCATTTCCACTGATGAGTCTCCTTTGGAAGTCTGAATAGCAACTGATGCACCTTTCCCCTTGAGCACTAGCTAGCTCTGCACTTCAATCACAGAGGATCATTCTAGAAAGTATGACAAAATGTGCTGATAAAGGACACTCATTGAAGAGGGGACTTTGAAATGGGTTTGGAAGGACACGTCAACTACAAATCACAGTCGCTGACTCACTGACAAAAGTGCACACTGCCAATGCCAAACCATTCTGTGGCTTTTTTTGTCATATACAGTGCCTTCAGAAAGTATTCACTCCCCCCACCCCCTTGTGTTACAAGGGGGGATAAAAATGGATCTGTCATTTTTTGGTCAATGATCGACCCAAAATACTCTAATGTCAAAATGGAAGAAAAAATCTAACATTTGTAAAAAATTTAAATAAATAGAAATATAACAGATATATCTTGATTCCAGAAGTATCCATCCCCCCGAGTCAATACATGGTAGAATCACCTTTGGCAGCGATTACAGCTGAGTCTGAGTCAATACAGCAATAAAGGCGGCAGGTAGCTTAGTGGGTAAGAGCGTTGTGACAGTAACCGAAAGTTTCCCCGAGCCGACTAGGTGAAAAATCTGCCGATGTGCCCTTAAGCAAGGCACTTAACCCTAATTGCTCCTGTAAGTCGCTCTGGATAAGAGCGCCTGCTAAATGACTAAAATGTAAAATGTAATACATGGTAGAATCACCTTTGGCAGTGATTACAGCTGAGTCTTTCTGGGTAAGTCTACAAGCTTTGCACACCTGGATTGTACAATATTTGCACATTATTATTTTGTAAAAATCTTCAATTCTTGTGTGTGTAGGCCAGTGACACAAAATCTCAATTTAATCCATTTAAAATTCAGGCTGTAACACAAAATGTGGGAAAAAGTGAAGGGGTGTGAATCCTTTCTGAAGGCAGTGCAGCTTGGCTGGCTAGAGCCCGCAGAGCAAAGACTGCTTCTCAGACCAGAGAGATGCAGAGACACTCAACAGCCAAGTGGGCTCAGCCTGTGCACATAAAAGCCCCCAAAAGTCACTGTATCATACCAAGACTGTAGAAACAGTTTGACAGGACAAGGTGAAGCTGGATGAACCACCTTTAAATTGGTGAAGAGGCTGGATAGAATAGAATTGACTGGGGTGTGTGGCATTTTAAATTACTTTGTTATTTTTTTTTAGTCATTTAGCAGACGCTCTTATCCAGAGCGACTTACAGTTAGTGAGTGCATACATTATTTTTAGTTTTAAAAAAATCATACTGGCCCCCCGTGGGAATCGAACCCACAACCCTGGCGTTGCAAACGCCATGCTCTACCAACTGAGCTACATCCCTGCCGGCCATTCCCTCCCTTACCATGGACGACGCTGGGCCCGGTCGCGGCTGGCTACGACAGAGCCTGGATTCGAACCAGGATCTCTAGTGGCACAGCTACTGCGCCACTCGGGAGACGTTTAAGATCAGGGGTGCCAAACATACAGTAAAATGAGTTTGAGACCCCTGTTTTAGGGTGCTTTCACACTTGGTAACTTTCAGACCATTTTTGTGAACTCAATGAGGTTCCCTAGATTTTCTGTGCAATGTGAACACTCCAAAGAAACCCAGACCCCACGAAGCGAAGCGAACCGAACTGAGACCATCTCGAGAGGTCTCGCCTGAGCTCGGGTCGCTTAAATTCTGCGGTTCGGTTAACTTTTTTAGGGTAATGTGAACACAAAGCTCCCCAGGTTCGTTTATTATTCCGGCACCACACACTAGACTACTGCAACACCGTTTCCCCTGACATAACCCCTCACACTAGACTACTGCAACACCGTTTCCCCTGACATAACCCCTCACACTAGACTACTGCAACACCGTTTCCCCTGCCATAACCCCTCACACTAGACTACTGCAACACCGTTTCCCCTGCCATAACCCCTCACACTAGACTACTGCAACACCGTTTCCCCTGACATAACCCCACACACTAGACTACTGCAACACCGTTTCCCCTGACATAACCCCTCACACTAGACTACTGCAACACCTTTTCCCCTGACATAACCCCTCACACTAGACTACTGCAACACCTTTTCCCCTGACATAACCCCTCACACTAGACTACTGCAACACCTTTTCCCCTGACATAACCCCACACACTAGACTACTGCAACACCTTTTCCCCTGCCATAACCCCTCACACTAGACTACTGCAACACCTTTTCCCCTGTCATAACCCCTCACACTAGACTACTGCAACACCTTTTCCCCTGACATAACCCCACACACTAGACTACTGCAACACCTTTTCCCCTGTCATAACCCCTCACACTAGACTACTGCAACACCTTTTCCCCTGACATAACCCCACACACTAGACTACTGCAACACCTTTTCCCCTGTCATAACCCCACACACTAGACTACTGCAACACCTTTTCCCCTGACATAACCCCTCACACTAGACTACTGCAACACCTTTTCCCCTGACATAACCCCACACACTAGACTACTGCAACACCGTTTCCCCTGACATAACCCCTCACACTAGACTACTGCAACACCGTTTCCCCTGACATAACCCCTCACACTAGACTACTGCAACACCTTTTCCTCTGACATAACCCCTCACACTAGACTACTGCAACACCTTTTCCTCTGACATAACCCCTCACACTAGACTACTGCAACACCTTTTCCCCTGACATAACCCCTCACACTAGACTACTGCAACACCTTTTCCCCTGACATAACCCCTCACACTAGACTACTGCAACACCTTTTCCCCTGACATAACCCCTCACACTAGACTACTGCAACACCTTTTCCCCTGACATAACCCCTCACACTAGACTACTGCAACACCTTTTCCCCTGACATAACCCCTCACACTAGACTACTGCAACACCTTTTCCCCTGTCATAACCCCTCACACTAGACTACTGCAACACCTTTTCCCCTGACATAACCCCTCACACTAGACTACTGCAACACCTTTTCCCCTGACATAACCCCTCACATTGGTGCCACAAAAGAGAGAAGATGATGATGTGCAGGTTTGCAGATTTTTTGTTGTTGCTGTTTTTGGATATTGATTAGTGATTGTCAAGAATGCACAGCAATTCCAAAATATGTGTTGAGTTTAAGTCAGATTATTTGTTTGCAATATGTGATCTATAGGCTAAGAGAGCTTCATAAACTGTTTATGTGTAGTCCCCTGTAGCTCAGTTGGTAGAGCATAGCGCTTGCAACACATTTTACATTTAAGTCATTTAGCAGACACTCTTATCCAGAGCGACTTACAGTTAGTGAGTGCATAAATTTTCATACTGGCCCCTGGTGGGACACGAACCCACAACCCTGGCGTTGCAAGCGCCATGCTCTACCAACTGAGCTACAGGGTTGTGGGTTCGTTTCCCATGGGGGCCAGTATGAAAATGTATGCACTCACTAACTAAGTCGCTTTGGATAAGAGCGTCTGCTAAATTACTAAAATGTACATTTGACTGTGGGGTTTGAATAGTGTGAGAAGATAATATACTGTATTTGGTGAGAATCACAACCTAGGTACGAAATCAATTCTAGCACTTCAAATGGCAGTAGCCTACATTGGGTGTAACATTTTCAATGACAGCATTATTATTATTTATTCTTCTGCTATTTATTCTGTTAGCAATAATATTTACATGTTAATAGTATCTTCTGATTAAAATTACTATCTCTCATCTTTTAACTAAATGCAATCTATTAGCGTCCAAAATGTAAGTAGGTATATCTAGCTGTCCGATAACATATTCTGATGGAATGGCTTGTCCTGCACTTTGTAAAAACCCAAAGTGCATTGAATGAATATTGGGAAAAGATCTTGTTTCATTTCTAAACTTAGCAATGTGAATGCAAAGAGGACCCTTAGATGAATTTGACTAGTTTTATACGATGGTGGCATAGCCAAACTCTATAACTGGACTGAGGAGGGTAACATCTACGTTGATTGTGGTTGGGTTATACAGACAGTACAACATGAAGACTTGAGCTATCCTATCTTGGTAGTTAGAAATAGTCAGCTAGCTACTCAGCTAAACTCAGAAGTTCAGAGTTGATTGCATGAGAGACTGGCCACGTAGCACGAGCTTGCTAGAATGTCAAGGGAGTGACAACATGAAGCGGGCTCGTGCATGAACACCAAATGTGGCTTTCCTTTTTAAAATACCTTTACACTGAACAACATAACAGTTAGCTAGTTAATGGTTTTGTGCAACTTGCAAAACATATAGCTAACGTTACCTGCAGTGGCTGTACAAGTTTGTACGCAAGAAGAAGCTAACGTTGCTGGCTAGTCCACTACTGTAACGTTAGCTAGCGAGCTAGCTGGCTAGCTAACTTGTACATGTAACTTTAATGCATCCTATCAAATGCAATGATAGCTACCTAGCTAGCAAACAAGCTAGTAAGGAAAATAAGAGGCAGTTTCGAATTTCTTGCATTGCAATGTCTCTATACAATCTGAACTAGGCACTTCATATGAAGGTTGTCCTAACTAGCAGCTGGCTGTGTATGTGGAGAATGGGAAATTATTGCAAACAGACGTGTTAGCATTGCATGGGCAAGAATGAACATTGGAGAAAGCTGAAAAACGTGTGACTTACCTGCGACGAAGCTCAATAAATGTCCTGTTCAGATAACGTGCTGAATATCCAGGGATGCTGAAATCAATGACTTGCGTATAGGTTAGGTAGATAGCTAGCTTCTCCAATGAATGTTTATTTTCAGAGGCAGCCTGCCTTACCTTCGCGCAACATTTAATGTGAACACACAATCCCGCATCTGCTTCTCACTGCTACCACTCTGACACCGCGAGACAGTATGAGAGGGTGGAGAATTGATGAACCAATGAGAGGCCCCGATGAGAAAGGCAATGGCCAATGAAATCGAATATTTATTTCATTGGCAGTTTCAGATATCTGACGTTAGGGGTCGCGGTTGTACACAATGATTCTGTCTGTAATTTTCACTAAATGGGATAAAGGTATGTCATTCAATTTGCTTCAAAGCAAAAACAGTTGTAAAAATACAAGTTATGATCATATATGGCCCTCAGTTTAAAATGATAATTTCTGGTAAGGAGATTTTGATTCATTATGACTACAGCGATAGGCTACAAGATATGTTTTGGAATGTGGATAGATGCTCCAACTGAATGAAAGTGAGCAGAGGTGGGATGGCTGCCTGCTATCCAGAGACCTATAGATATCTAGATATTCACTCACTTATGTTGAATTTCTGCAGAATTAGACTAAACTTATGTTGAACCTTCTCAAGTGGCGTTATAACTCCCTCTCTCTCTCTCTCTCTCTCTCTCTCTCTCTCTCTCTCTCTCTCTCTCTCTCTCTCTCTCTCTCTCTCTCTCTCTCTCTCTCTCTCTCTCTCTCTCTCTGTCTCTCTCTCTCTGTCTCTGTCTCTCTCTCTCTCTCTCTCTCTCTCTCTCTCTCTCTCTCTCTCTCTCTCTCTCTCTCTCTCTCTCTCTCTCTCTCTCTCTCTCTCTCTCTCTCTTTATTACTTCAACAGAACAGTGTGAGACAGTGAAATAGCGGGCTTGGTTAGTTGTACCTATAATTGCATTCAGATACTGTCTTAGAATTATTTGTGTAATTGAACATAAAAAGCTATTTTGAAACCAATTTTCAGTTTGAAACATATCACAGCTGAGTTGTTTCTGATGTGAAAATTGTTGTGATATGAGTTCTCATTTCAGTCATTTAGCAGACGCTCTTATCCAGAGCAACTTACAGGAGCAATTAGGGTTAAGTGCCTTGCTCAAGGGCACATCAACAGATTCTTCACCTAGTCGGCTCAGGAATTAGAACCAGCGACATTTCGGTTACTGGCACAACACTCTTAACCACTAAACTACCTGCCACCCCATGTTGTGATATGAGTTCTCGTGTTGTGATATGAGTTCTCGTGTTGTGATATAAGTTCTCGTGTTGTGATATGAGTTCTCATGTTGTGATATGTGTTCTCATGTTGTGATATGAGTTCTCATGTTGTTCTTTTTTGGCCTGTTTTAATTTTAGACGAAAAAAAGGCTCAAGTCATCCCTGTTCAACATAGGCTATGACCTGGCTGAAGACTTACAACCCATTTGATTTCATGATAGCAGTACCAGAATCCCATTTCTAAAAAAGGAGCAGTAGACCAATGTTTAAGTGTGTCCTTCTACTCTGTTTGTGTTTAACCAGGGCTGGGAACTGTACTCATTAACCTGAGAAACAGCTAGGCAATTGTGGTATTTTCAGACATATTTACTCCAGATTAAACATGTGTGTGTGTGTGTGTGTGTGTGTGTGTGTGTCTCTGTGTGTGTAGACTGCAGGCTATAATTAAGCTAATGAAGCAGGCTCTCATAAGGGCATGACTTCTTGCATTATAAAACAACAATATTTCTGGATCTGTGGTGGTGCTCAGCCATGGCAAACGCAGGTTACAAATGCTTTGTTAGCGTGCCATTACGTGCTATGCCTAAAAGATCAATAGAATTGTCATCGTGTGTGGAAAACGTTTATAAAAACAGTAAACTTCCTAGACAGGGTTGGGCTGCACCGTACACCCACCCCCCTTAAAAACACACAGCAGCTTGTAATTCCAATATGATCCATTTTACTCGCAAAACAACAACCCTTTGCAGGCCGTTGTCAAGCTCTTTCTCATATTCATCAGCTCATACAGTGCCCTTTGATCAGGCTCCCTTACTCACCGCCATGT
The DNA here is from genome assembly GCF_020615455.1 of Coregonus clupeaformis. Taxonomy (NCBI): domain Eukaryota; kingdom Metazoa; phylum Chordata; class Actinopteri; order Salmoniformes; family Salmonidae; genus Coregonus; species Coregonus clupeaformis. The sequence continues at coordinate 2,154,219 of NC_059223.1, read as the reverse complement.
ATTATTCACTATGTTCCTGCGAGCCATAGTCTTTTCAGCTCTCCCTGTTGAAAGGGTTCCTGACCTGCGATGAAGAGCTTCACTCCACACTCAGCCTTGCATGCTGGGTAATGAGCTTTGGCCATGTGTATGGCTGGTCATGCGTTTTGGATGTGTCACTGGGGTCAGGGTCCTGGTCCACTCTGCTAAGTGAGGAAAGGAAACAGGCTGCAGGCTATGGGGTGCTATGGGTGGTATAGGAATAGCATGCCAATAGGATGCACCATTTACAAGAGTGGCATTTTAATGGTCAGCTGAATAATCAAGTGGGCATCAAAGATAGTAGCGTTGTGTATTTGTTGTTTGGATCGATGTTATTTTCTCTGTGTGTGTGTGTGTGTCTGTGTGTGTGTGTGTCTGTGTGTGAGTCTGTGTGTGTGTGTCTCTGTGTGTGTCTCTGTGTGTGTCTCTGTGTGTGTGTGTCTCTGTGTGAGTCTGTCCATCTCCAACATAGAGGAGGTGGAGACAGTTTCTCAGAAGAAGACAGTCTCTCAGAAGAAGACAGTCTCTCAGAAGAAGGCAGTCTCTCAGAAGAAGACAGTCTCTCAGAAGAAGGCAGTCTCTCAGAAGAAGACAGTTTCTCAGAAGAAGACAGGGTCTCAGAAGAAGGCAGTCTCTCAGAAGAAGACAGTCTCTCAGAAGAAGGCAGTCTCTCAGAAGAAGACAGTCTCTCAGAAGAAGACAGTCTCTCAGAAGAAGGCAGTCTCTCAGAAGAAGACAGTCTCTCAGAAGAAGGCAGTCTCTCAGAAGAAGACAGTCTCTCAGAAGAAGGCAGTCTCTCAGAAGAAGGCAGTCTCTCAGAAGAAGACAGTTTCTCAGAAGAAGACAGTCTCTCAGAAGAAGGCAGTCTCTCAGAAGAAGACAGTTTCTCAGAAGAAGACAGGGTCTCAGAAGAAGGCAGTCTCTCAGAAGAAGACAGTCTCTCAGAAGAAGGCAGTCTCTCAGAAGAAGACAGTCTCTCAGAAGAAGACAGTCTCTCAGAAGAAGACAGTCTCTCAGAAGAAGACAGTCTCGGGGTGTGTGTGTAATATATGTGTAAATGGGCTGAATTGTGTAGGTGGTTTGAATGCTCCCTGGAAGCTTGTTGACAAAAAAAGCTCAAATTGGGATGATGGAAATCTGGACCCAAGATGCCAGGGGTGCGTTCAGTTCGGTTCAACATTTGCTAATTGCGTGACGGTTTGTACTGAATGACACGTTTCCCCAAAACATTGTGCAATATGGTTGTGACCGTTTTAAAACGCAAAACCGTTCTCTGGGTCACCATAACCACAACATTCTTCAACTGGTTGTTCAGCACACCGTTCTTCAACTGGGCGCTCAGTACAGTTTTCTTTGAATTCAACGTTGCACACCATTCTGTTAAACTGAACGCACCCCAGCTGTATAACAATGAGTATGTACCTTTGCACTAATCCAGGGGGGGAAACGACACAAGAGGAGGACAGAAGGAATTAAGTAGGTCTATCTTGTTTTGGGAGAGGATGTGAGTGGAAGGTTGTTAAAACTACAGAGGACATTTCGGCACCTAATCACATTTCCTGGCAGCCTCGCTCTCGATTCCCTCTTCCAGGAACATGCAGAATGTTATTGAAATTAATAAGCTTAGTGTTTTTACCCCTGTTCCTACGCGCAGAGGCTGATGTCTGGCACTACCCAGGTAGCTACCTCCAATGACAAATATGCTCAAACACATAGTGGATATTATTCCATAGTGGTGTCAAAAAGCAGCCTTCAGAGCACTGATAGGAGCTTTATACCCACATCCAGTCTTACAATACTTATAACTGCACTGCCAGAATCAGGAAGTAGCGTCTTAATAAAGAAAAGTAAGTCTAGATGAAGATACTAGAAATGACATGCATATGCTCATACTACAGGTTTAGGCAAAAATCTGTTATTATTAAGTTGATCATCTTGAGAATCCCATAATCAAGAGGTTTGAAGTTTTGTTGACACAGTTCGAGTGGATAACCTGGTTCGATCCATACAGGGAACTAAATCTATGGCAGTCAAGCCCTTTACAATGAGAACATATGATGTGCAAGCTTGTACATGATTCAATAATCAAATATATTGCCCACACTTCCAACACAGCCACACGGTTCTTTGACATTTTGTATGAACCCAGCCATGCTTACACCAATGTGCTGAGCTAATTGGTAAAAACTGTCTCAATATGAAAACATTTGTCACCCCACTCCAATATTGGTCATTGAAAGCATAATTTTCCAACACTCAACTCTCTCTGGGGCGAGGCTAGTGTTTTACCCCTCCCTATAGCTGTGTGTGTGTGTGTGTGTGTGTGTGTGTGTGTGTCACAACCATGTGGGGAGCTAGGTCTTTGTTGCTGGGGCCTGAATAGGCCAGTGAGATGACTGGGCGAGATAAGGCGCTCAACCCCACAGTTCATTTGATCTCCCGCCATTTATATTCAGCTGCAGTTTCTCATTTTGGGAAAAAGGGACGAGACGCGCCACTTTAATGCGCTGCTCTCCCTCTCTCTGATATTAACCTTGGCGCAAACTGACACCACTGACACCACTGCAAAAGGGGAGCGAGGGAGGCCATTACTTCGAATGGAGACTTTTATTTCGCCTCTAATTCAACCTGACAACTTCCCTACCATCTTTCTTTCAGCTGTGGAACTTCAGTTACTTGTGTTTTCTGTGTGTGGATTTGCTCACTGCTAACACTATATTTTGCCATTGGAAGCAGAGGTAAGCCCAGCATAATATGTCTTCCTGTCTGACAGAAGGTTAGAGTATAGGTTTAACACACCAATCAGGTTCGATTGATGTAAGGTCAGGTGAGAGTAAGAGTCATCTGAGAGGGACTGGTACCGGTGCAAACTACCCGCCCTCCAGGACACCTACAGCACCCGATGTCACAGGAAGGCCAAAAAGATCATCAAGGACATCAACCACCCAAGCCACTGCCTGTTCACCCCGCTATCATCCAGAAGGCGAGGTCAGTACAAGTGCATCAAAGCTGGGACCTAGAGAATGAAAAACAGCTTCTATCTCAAGGCCATCAGACTGTTAAATAGGCATCACTAGCACATTAGAGGCTGCTGATGCCTATTGAAATCACTGGCCACTTTAAGAAATGGAACACTAGTCACTTTAATAATGTTTACATATCTTGCATTACTCATCTAATTTGTATATACTGTATTCTATAATATTCTACTGTATCTTAGTCCATGCCACTCTGTCATTGCTTGTCCATATATGTATATATTCTTAAATTCCATTCCTTACTTAGATTTGTGTGTATTGAGTATTGAGTGTGTGTATGTGATAGATTAATTTGTATTTTAAGAATAATGACTAAAGGATTTCACCCCAAATACAGTATAAATGTGTGAACGGTGTTAGAGTTATAATGTAGTGTCAACCCACTAACAGAGGGGGAGGAGTTAGAAACTGCTGAGAAAGCATTCCAGGGTGAAGGGGACTGAGAAACTGTTTAAAGGTGGGCGGAGCAAAGTGCCTTTGTGTGTCAGGGGGTATAAAGGCTGTGTATGTATTTTTTGGCGCCAGAGCTCTCCATGATTAAAAATACAGATCATCCTTGCTGGTTGCGGACCTTTGTTTAATTCATGATTAAACCAGAGAATTTACACCCTCTGGGAATTATTCAGAGCATTAAGTTTGATTAATTTGAGATATAAATTCTTGTGACAGTATGTTGTGAAATTGTTGGATATTACTTGTTAGATATTACTGCACTGTCGGAGCTAGAAGCACAAGCATTTCGGTACACCTGCAATAACATCTGCTAAACACGTGTATGTGACAAATACAATTTGATTTGATTTGATTTAAATGAACCAGCCAACAAGTGCTTATGAGCTCTCGTGTTCTTAAGAGGCTGGAAAATGGAGTGGATTAACTGACGCATGTTAATTTTATGAGAAAGGTACCTGTGATTTTGGATGTGGTTGGCTCATGCCTTTGTATTCACTTTCTGTGAGTATTTACCAGCTGAGAAAAAGAAAACGTAATTGCTTGACAGTTAAGAAGTGCACACTGAGTCTTGTATAATATATATAATATAGCAATAATATACAATAATATAATATATACCATGTCTTCATGTCTGACCAGCTCTCTATTCTCAGGAGTTTCCCTGGTCACATAACTATATCAATGTCACCTTTCAGATCGCACACTCATTTCAATAAGCAATTACCACAGGTAGTAAAATAATATGGAAGCAATCCCTCAGTAACATTAGTATAATCCCTCAGTAACAACAGTATAATCCCTGAGTAACAACAGTATAATCCCTCAGTAACAACAGTAGAATCCCTCAGTAACAACAGTCAAATCACTCAGTAACAACAGTAGAATCCCTCAGTAACAACAGTAGAATCCCTCAGTAACAACAGTCAAATCACTCAGTAACAACAGTAGAATCCCTCAGTAACAACAGTATAATCCCTGAGTAACAACAGTATAATCCCTCAGTAACAACAGTATAATCCCTCAGTAACAACAGTAGAATCCCTCAGTAACAACAGTAGAATCCCTCAGTAACAACAGTCAAATCCCTCAGTAACAACAGTAGAATCCCTCAGTAACAACAGTAGAATCCCTCAGTAACAACAGTAGAATCCCTCAGTAACAACAGTCAAATCCCTCAGTAACAACAGTAGAATCCCTCAGTAACAACAGTAGAATCCCTCAGTAACAACAGTAGAATCCCTCAGTAACAACAGTAGAATCCCTCAGTAACAACAGTAGAATCCCTCAGTAACAACAGCATAATCCCTCAGTAACAACAGTAGAATCCCTCAGTAACAACAGTATAATTGCTTCTGATTACGTTTATCAGATTAGAAAAATATGAGATAATCTAAAGTCTCAGTGCTGCAAGGGAAGATCAATCCCTAAAATAAAGAAGTTGGGTGGCAAGAAAATATGAGCATTGGTATTTTTTATTCATTTGCAATGCTGGGTAGGACCAGATGTCAACGTTTTGATGCAAAGCCTTTCTCAAGACCAGTTACCTGATAGGCCTATCTGTCAAACTGTCATACCTATGTGGTCTTGAGAAATGCTTCTTGCCTAAAAACTGTTTTACCCATACACAAACATAATCCTGGTTTTAAAAAGCCACACGGATACAACAAAGATTAAGGGCCATAGCTAGGGCTGTGGCGGTCATTAAATTTTGTCAGCCGGTGATTGTCAAGCAAATAACTGACAGTCTCACGGTAATTGACCGTTAATTAACATAAACACATTTAGCATCTCCTGGCTTCCACGCATAGCCTACAAGCCACTGATGCAGACCTTTGCAACATCTACATTTTAAAAAGTCTAATAAATCCATGTAATACAGAATGCCAAGAGTGTGCAAAGCTGTCATCAAGGCAAAGGTTGGCTATTTGAAGAATCTCAAATATAAAAGATTTGCACCGGTCTAATGTCCATTGCTCGTGTTTCTTGGCCCAAGCCAGTCTCTTCTTCTTATTGGTGTCCTTTAGTAGTGGTTTCTTTGCAGCAATTCGACCATGAAGGCCTGATTCACACAGTCTCCTATGAACAGTTGATGTTGAGATGTGTCTGTTACTTGAACCTTGTGAAGCAATTATTTGGGCTGCAATTTCTGAGGCTGGTAAGTCTAATTAACTTATCCTCTGCAGCAGAGGTAACTCTGGGTCTTCCATTCCTGTGGCGGTCCTCATGAGAGACAGTTTCATCATAGAGCTTGATGGTTTTTGCGACTGCGCTTGAAGAAACTTTCAAAGTTCTTGAAATGTTCCGTATTGACTGACCTTCATGTCTTAAAGTAATGATGGACTGTAGTTTCTCTTTGCTTATTTGAGCTCTTCTTGCCATAATATGGACTTGGTCTTTTACCAAATAGGGCTATCTTCTGTATACCCCCCCTACCTTGTCACAACACAACTGATTGGCTCAAACACATTAAGAAGGAAAGAAATTCCACAAATTAACTTTTAAGAAGGCACACCTGTTAATTGAAATGCATTCCAGGTGACTACCTCATGAAGCTGGTTGAGAGAATGCCAAGAGTGTGCAAAGCTGTCATCAATATATTTTGATTTGATTAACACTTTTTTGGTTACTATATGATTCCATATGTGTTATTTCATAGTTTTGATGTCTTCACTATTATTCTACAATGTAGAAAATAGTAAAAATAAAGAAAACCCCTTGAATGAGTAGGTGTGTCCAAACCTTTGACTGGTAGCGTACAACAATAATTGTTTCACCTCTTCCACACTCACTTTACGGAATTCAAAATGACAATGCTTGTTTTTCATAATCTGATCAGTTATACTTGGATGTGTAGCGTCAGCTTTTGTTGCTGGCATGCCTAAATGTGCTAATCTTATGTTAGGCCCTGATCTGGCTATGCCATATGGCTGTGGGCTACACTAGTTCATTTAGCAGACAAGATTTGCTTAGAATTCTGTGACATTATTTTATATTATTTTATAGTCTGAAGAATACAATTGAACAAAGCTGAATAAAATAGAAAGGATATTTTGTCCAAGCGATTTGAGGGAGTGCGCACATGCGGCTATTCTGTGTTGAGAGGTTAACAAAGAAACAGGTCCTCCTATATGCTTAATTTAGAGTTATTAATGTAACTTTAGTTGTTCTACAAACGTTGGGCTATATGTTTAGATTTTTAATACATTGTAAGGCTGCATGATGCGACTCCTAATGATGATTTGAAAAAAGTTGCATGAAAGGCATGAGCTCTGCTTTGTTTTTTAAGCAGGCTGTACACACTTCATCAGTCTCTCATTCACAATTTGACTAGCACTTGATAATGCCTCAAAATTCCCGGCTGCATTGTCACGATCGTCGTAAAGGAGAGTAGACCAAGGCGCAGCGTGTGAAATGAACATGACTTTATTATATTAAAGTATCTAAATAACAAACAAAACACGACTCGTGAAGTCCACGGTTACACTGACCGCATAAGGAACAAAAACCCACAACACCCAAAGGAAAACATACAGATTAAATATGGCTCCCAATCAGAGATAACGAGCCGACAGCTGACACTCGTTACCTCCGATTGGGAGTCACTCAATACAAACATAGACATCGACAACCTAGACACCCAACATAGAACATGAACACATAGAATGCACACACCCTGGCTCAACATAATGAGTCCCAGAGCCAGGGTGTGACAGTACCCCCCCCTAAAGGCGCGGACTGCGACCGCGCCTCAAAAACCCCAAACAGGGGAGGGCTGGGCGGGCATACCTCCTCGGTGGCGGTTCTGGCTCCGGCCTTGACCACCACCCTACAATACACCCCCCAATGCGCCCCTGGTCCAGTCTGTCGACTCGCACCCCTGGCCTGGTGCGTGGAGGAGGAACGGGCCTTACCAGGCTGACGACGCGCACCCCTGGCCTGGTGCGTGGAGGAGGAATGGGCCTTACCAGGCTGACGACTCGCACCCCTGGCTTGGTGCGTGGAAGAGAGACGGGCCGGACCGGGCTGGCGACGCGCACCGTAGGTTTGGTGCGAGTGGCAGGAACAGGCCGGGTCGGGCTGGCGACGCGCACCGTAGACTTGGTGCGGGTGGCAGGAACAGGCCGGACCGGGCTGGCGACGCGCACCGTAGGTTTGGTGCGAGTGGCAGGAACAGGCCGGGTCGGGCTGGCGACGCGCACCGTAGACTTGGTGCGGGTGGCAGGAACAGGCCGGACCGGGCTGGCGACGCGCACCGTAGGTTTGGTGCGAGTGGCAGGAGCAGGCCGGACCGGGCTGGCGACGCGCACCGTAGGTTTGGTGCGAGTGGCAGGAACAGGCCGGACCGGGCTGGCGACGCGCACCGTAGGTTTGGTGCGGGTGGCAGGAACAGGCCGGACCGGGCTGGCGACGCGCACCGCAGGTTTGGTGCGAGTGGCAGGAACAGGCCGGGTCGGGCTGGCGACGCGCACCGTAGACTTGGTGCGGGTGGCAGGAACAGGCCGGACCGGGCTGGCGACGCGCACCGTAGGTTTGGTGCGAGTGGCAGGAACAGGCCGGGTCGGGCTGGCGACGCGCACCGTAGACTTGGTGCGGGTGGCAGGAACAGGCCGGGTCGGGCTGGCGACGCGCACCGTAGACTTGGTGCGGGTGGCAGGAACAGGCCGGACCGGGCTGTGGAGACGGATAGGAGGCCTGGAGTGAACAGCGGCCACCACCCGTCCTGGCTGAATGCCTACCCTCACACACTCTGTGTGAGGCATCCGCACAGGACGTACAGGGCGGTGTACCCCTGGCCTGGTGGCCTCCTGGATTCGCCCCATCTTTGCCTCCGTCAGCCCCGTCGTCCATGCCGTGTGCCCCCCCCTAAAAATTTCTTGGGGTTGCCTCTCGACCCTCCGACGCTGCTCCCACGTCCAGGTTGCCTGTTCCTGGACACGCTGCTTGGTCCTGGTATGGTGGGTTTTTCTGTCACGATCGTCGTAAAGGAGAGTAGACCAAGGCGCAGCGTGTGAAATGAACATGACTTTATTATATTAAAGTATCTAAATAACAAACAAAACACGACTCGTGAAGTCCACGGTTACACTGACCGCATAAGGAACAAAAACCCACAACACCCAAAGGAAAACATACAGATTAAATATGGCTCCCAATCAGAGATAACGAGCCGACAGCTGACACTCGTTACCTCCGATTGGGAGTCACTCAATACAAACATAGACATCGACAACCTAGACACCCAACATAGAACATGAACACATAGAATGCACACACCCTGGCTCAACATAATGAGTCCCAGAGCCAGGGTGTGACATGTAATCCTCTTTGTTTGGCCGTAATGCCCCCTAAAAAAATCCATGCCTTTTGCGGCCAGTGGCCGTTGTGCCCTTGGCCTGAATATAATAATTAGAATTCCCTTCTCCCGGCTGCGTGCCGAAGCACCCCTCACTCACCTCTCACTCACATGGCTCTCCATCAAGTGATCGGGTCTTTCTCACAGGCTACAAGTGAAAACAGACACCGCGCAACTGCGTGCATCCTAATCCAATTCCGAGCAGTGCATATTGAAAATATTGGATGAACTGTCCGCATTTACTAGGCCTAACGAACAGCAAAAGCACTAGCCTATGTCAATCTACTATCCCCCGTAGTACAAAAGTTGACCTATTCTATTCTGTGCGAGAAATAAATATTCCAAACATAGTCTGGGACAGTTGTGGGATGCGATAGATCCCAAATGAATTCAACCACTAGCATCAAAAAAACTGTTTTAAGCAATGAGCCTGACGCAACAGATGAGAAAGTTTAGCTTAAAATGTTGATAAACTATTAGGCTTTTTCTTCACATTATAAGCGCAGCAATGCACACACGGCAGTAGGCTATAAGCGTGAATGTTCCATTAGCAGGAAAACCCCATTCCCAAAAGTGACAATTTCTATGGTGAAAATGATCTTCCCCAAACTTGAAACTTATGCGCTGCCTATGTCTGCCAGTTAGGCTCTACACCCGTTGTAAAGCGGATTAATGTGCTTCATTTTAAGAAGTTATTTGGCGACTTTAGTTGTGATACAAACCTTATCAAAACATATAGGCCTATGGGCTTATGCTACATGAGGTGTGCAACTTTGATTTGAAAAAGTCCCTAAAAAAATTGGATAATATTGTCACCCATCAGACTATTCTTGATTTAAGCTTGTCTTTACATATACTAAATAATATATGTGTGACATTTGTTTTGATTTAGAATGACCCATTATCATGCACCTGTATCGAAACAGGGGCAGGGGAAAAAAAATAGATGTCATCTATGCACTTAAATAGCGAATGGAGGACGCTTTTCCCCGTGGTTTATTTTCATGCCAGCCATGTAGGCTATACTCCTGTTGTAAAGAGAAGCAATGTGCTTAATATTAGGAATGTTGAGAAATAAATATAGTAGGCCTAGCCTATAGAAAGCTAATGGGATCCTCCTCTTTTTAATAGAGGCCATCACTCTGTTTTCTCACGCAATTGCATAACCTATAGAAATGTTACGCAACATGAGCTCATGGGCTCTCATGAAGTGTTTGATTAGATTTTCAAATCATTTGCATTGATGTCAGAGTGATTAGAGGGACAATAGAGTTTGTTAGGCTACTAATGACCGTCAGAAGCATCAGAGCTCGGAGAAGCCTAATTACCGTGCATAACGGTCACGTGAAATTTGACTGTCGTAATAAAGTCACCGTAACAGCCCTACTTGTGACCACCACCGGTGGGGCGGTAATACGGTCACCGTAACAGCCCTACTTGTGACCACCACCGGTGTGGCGGTAATACGGTCACCGTAACAGCCATAGCCATTGACTAAAAATGCCTCATAAAACTGACCTTATCCCTCCATAAATCCCCAGTTTCACAGTTATCTCCTACAAGTCCTCTCCTACATCTCCTAAATGCAGTCAGATTCAAATTGTGCCTGCCCCCTAAGCAAGCATCTCATCGCTTCCCAGCACTCCAGTTTGCCTCGACACCTGAGGTTCTTCCTTCCCGTTAGCACCCCAACACACTAACACAGCACCCGGGGGGAGATATAGCACTAGGAGAGACAAAGTTCAGCTCAGCCCGTCTTGGCTTTCAACACGCTGGGGCTGACAGCTGATTGATTCCAGTGTTGCCGTGTGCACACTGCCGCAACCCTCTGTTGTCTTTCATTTTATCTAGCCTCCGAGGTCATAAAAGATTCATACGCCGTGCTTACAGTGTTTGTTAATGTACTTTAGGAAGAGCATTGCAGGGACACAGAGCAACAGTGCGGAGGCTTTATGAATATTTACAATGCCTCCCTTGTTCCCCTCAGATAGCCCTGTTTGCCAGGACAGCCCTTATAAACACTGTTGTGGAGACAAAATGGCAGCCAGGTGAGACAACAACAAGCAATAAAGAGGGAAGATGCTAAACTAGGGAGAAATATATGGGTGAATAAGTGGGCCACACCTGACTGTGTGAGGGCGTTTGGCATCTCTGAATTCATACAAAGAAGTCTGGAAATGACAGGATTCAGTTACAGTGGGGAAAAAAAGTATTTAGTCAGCCACCAATTGTGCAAGTTCTCCCACTTAAAAAGATGAGAGAGGCCTGTAATTTTCATCATAGGTACACGTCAACTATGACAGACAAATTGAGAAAAAAAAATCCAGAAAATCACATTGTAGGATTTTTTATGAATTTATTTGCAAATTATGGTGGAAAATAAGTATTTGGTCACCTACAAACAAGCAAGATTTCTGGCTCTCACAGACCTGTAACTTCTTCTTTAAGAGGCTCCTCTGTCCTCCACTCGTTACCTGTATTAATGGCACCTGTTTGAACTTGTTATCAGTATAAAAGACACCTGTCCACAACCTCAAACAGTCACACTCCAAACTCCACTATGGCCAAGACCAAAGAGCTGTCAAAGGACACCATAAACAAAATTGTAGACCTGCACCAGGCTGGGAAGACTGAATCTGCAATAGGTAAGCAGCTTGGTTTGAAGAAATCAACTGTGGGAGCAATTATTAGGAAATGGAAGACATACAAGACCACTGATAATCTCCCTCGATCTGGGGCTCCACGCAAGATCTCACCCCGTGGGGTCAAAATGATCACAAGAACGGTGAGCAAAAATCCCAGAACCACACGGGGGACCTAGTGAATGACCTGCAGAGAGCTGGGACCAAAGTAACAAAGCCTACCATCAGTAACACACTACGCCGCCAGGTACTCAAATCCTGCACTGCCAGACGTGTCCCCCTGCTTGTCCAGGCCCATCTGAAGTTTGCTAGAGTGCATTTGGATGATCCAGAAGAGGATTGGGAGAATGTCATATGGTCAGATGAAACCAAAATATAACTTTTTGGTAAAAACTAAACTCGTCGTGTTTGGAGGACAAAGAATGCTGAGTTGCATCCAAAGAACACCATACCTACTGTGAAGCATGGGGGTGGAAACATCATGCTTTGGGGCTGTTTTTCTGCAAAGGGACCAGGACGACTGATCCGTGTAAAGGAAAGAATGAATGGGGCCATGTATCGTGAGATTTTGAGTGAAAACCTCCTTCCATCAGCAAGGGCATTGAAGATGAAACGTGGCTGGGTCTTTCAGCATGACAATGATCCCAAACACACCGCCCGGGCAACGAAGGAGTGGCTTCGTAAGAAGCATTTCAAGGTCCTGGAGTGGCCTAGCCAGTCTCCAGATCTCAACCCCATAGAAAATCTTTGGAGGGAGTTGAAAGTCTGTGTTGCCCAGCGACAGCCCCAAAACATCACTGCTCTAGAGGAGATCTGCATGGAGGAATGGGCCAAAATACCAGCAACAGTGTGTGAAAACATTGTGAAGACTTACAGAAAACGTTTGACCTGTGTCATTGTCAACAAAGGGTATATAACAAAGTATTGAGAAACTTTTGTTATTGACCAAATACTTATTTTCCACCATAATTTGCAAATAAATTCATTACAAATCCTACAATGTGATTTTCTGGATTATTTTTTCTCATTTTGTCTGTCATAGTTGACATGTACCTATGATGAAAATTACAGGGCTCTCTCATCTTTTTAAGTGGGAGAACTTACACAATTGGTGGTTGACTAAATACTTTTTTTCCCAACTGTAACTGTTCTCCTGACTCGCAGAGCATCATAAACTTATTTGTTTCCCAAGTTGTGGGTCATGACTGTAGTGTTGTAGTGGGTTACTAGTGGGTGGTGTCTTATTTATTTTGGGTTGTGGCTTAAGCCAGTATTGTAGCCAATTCAGTGGGAACACCTTTTCATTATTCTGATCACCTATGGCCTAGTCGTCCTACTCATTTCAGTTTCTTGATTTCAGAACTGCCTTTGTGACATCTGAACTAAGACCCTGCTTTATCAGACACAATCCCATCTCTAATCTACAGCATCAACCTGACACTCAAAGTCTGTGCCTGGGTCTCCTGCTTCTGTTCTGTCCTGTATCATCTCAGTCCCTGTTGGGCTCCTGGGGAGGTGAGGTGAGTGGGTGTTTAGAATCAGTTCACACCCACCGCATGTTAAACCAGAGAGCTGCCTGCTGCACCAGCTCTTCTCCATTAGTCTCTCCGGGTGACGCCTCTGAGATCCAGGCGACAGAGGCGGCAGCGTCAGGGGGATTGGCTCCACAGCCTCACACAGCTCCTCAAAAGCCGTCTGTCCTCATCCTACTCCTCAGATCAGTCATCCTTTACCCTGTTGGGCCCACCCGCCTAACCCGCCTAACCCGCCTAACCAACCCAGCCTGCTTGCCTGCCAGTGGGAGGAGGGCTGGGTCTCTGAGGACCACTGGGGTGTCTGCCTGAGGCTGTCTCCCTTATTCATGTTTATAAAATAAGTGTTATTCTATCACATCTACCATGCAAATGCTGCTCCTTGGTTTTACTCCTCCGAGGCAGGCGGTAACCAGGTTGATTAAGTTTGTCTCTTCTGAGGCAGGGGGTAACCGGGGTGATTAAGTTTGTCTCCTCTGAGGCAGGTGGTAACAGGGGTGATGAAGTTTGTCTCCTCCGAGGCAGGTGGTAACCGGGGTGATGAAGTTTGTCTCCTCCGAGGCAGGTGGTAACTGGGGTGATAAAGTTTGTCTCCTCCGAGGCAGGCGGTAACCAGGGTGATGAAGTTTGTCTCATCCGAGGCAGGTGGGTTAACCGGGGTGATGAAGTTTGTCTCCTCCGAGGCAGGTGGTAACCGGGGTGATGAAGTTTGTCTCCTCCAAGGCAGGTGGTAACTGGGGTGATAAAGTTTGTCTCCTCCGAGGCAGGCGGTAACCAGGGTGATGAAGTTTGTCTCATCCGAGGCAGGCGGGTTAACCGGGGTGATGAAGTTTGTCTCCTCCGAGGCAGGTGGTAACTGGGGTGATAAAGTTTGTCTCCTCCGAGGCAGGCGGTAACCGGGGTGATGAAGTTTGTCTTCTCCGAGGCAGGTGGTAACCGGGGTGATGAAGTTTGTCTCCTCCGAGGCAGGCGGTAACCGCGGTGATGAATGTTGTCTCCTCCAAGGCAGGTGGTAACGGGGGTGATGAAGTTTGTCTCCTCTGAGGCAGGTGGTAACCGGGGTGATGAAGTTTGTCTCCTCCGAGGCAGGCGGGTTAACCAGGGTGATGAAGTGGAAGGTATGTCAAAGAGGATTCTCACTGCCTGTGTATAGATGAGAGAGTTATCCGTACTGTGTGATCTCACTGCTGATGTTCACTGTTCTCAGTAGCTATGCAGACAGGCAGCGGGAGGAGAATTTAAATAAGATAGAAGAAGCTTTTCAGTCAGATGACAAT